>NC_088329.1:17875000-18030000 GCF_036884655.1 Musa acuminata AAA Group | reverse complement strand
ACATCATTTCTCTCAAATTGATTTAACTTATGTATTATAAAAACCCATGATTCATCGTTTAGAGCATCATCAATACATTTCGGTTCAATTTGAGATAAAAAGGCTGCATTCACACATTTTAAAAGAAGAATGTGTTTGAATACCTTTTGATATATCTCCAATGATTAGCTCCTTTGGATGAGTATCTACATACCTCTATTCCTTGGGTTAGGGTTATTTGAAAATAGATGCATCCAAGTTGCTAGGAAGAGGAGAGTTTTCATTCAAATTTAAAGTATCAAAATCAAAATCATTATCAATATCATTTTTCTTAAATTCAAAAATATCATTAAAAACAACATGAATAGATTCTTCAATAACTAAAGTTCTTTTATTAAACACATGATAAGCTTTAGAAATAGAGGAATATCCAAGAAATATGCCTTCATCGGATTTTACATCAAATTTTCCTAAGGCACTTTTTTCATTTAAAATAAAACATTTACAACCAAAAACTTTAAAATATGAAATGTTGGGTTTTTAGTTATTCGATAATTTATAAGGAGTTTTGAAAAGTAATGGTCTTACTAGAACCCTATTTATGACATAGCATGCCATGTTTGTTAGGATCAAGTCGACATTAAGAAGGGGTAGTTATTACGATAAAATCACACCAGTTTGAAAAATCTTTTTCGATGAAAACCAATCGGAAAGACGTTATCATGAAAACACGTTCATAAGCATAGTGAAAGTAAGAAATTAGTTTGCAATGTGAGAATGAAAACCAAAATAGAAATGCAAACCAGATTTATAGTGGTTCGGTCGTCGTGACCTGCATCCACTCCCGGTTCCTCTTCACTCTTGGCCACCGGCTTCCACTACCAATCCTTTTTCAATGTGTGAAGATCAACTACCCTTTTATACCTCTTTCTCTTTTTGATAGGCTCAGGAGAGAACCTTTACAACATCTCTTTCTTAGACCTCACTTCTCCCTTTAGACGAACTTCTAAATAGTAGGAAGAAGTAATCCTACACTTTAAGAGAGATTATAACATTTATTTCTCAAGAATATTTTTCTCCTATTTACTCAATTCGTGCTTCTCCATGCAAGAATAGCTGAGGTATTGATAAACCCCAAATGGCTTCAAAATTGGAGCCAAAAAAGGTCTTGTTTCGGGTTTCCTAGGTCCTAGCGGTACCACTGCTTGTGCTGGGCGGTACTATCGCCTACAGCACTGACACTAGGTGGTACCACCGCCCAAACTAGTGGTACCACTGCATAGTTTAGCGGTATGTTAGAACCCTTACAGATTCTAAACTTGGGGTTGATCTCTTTAGGGGATCGGCCTCCTTGGAACTCTATAGGGGTTCCTCCCTCCAAGTTGCTGCTCAAAGGCTGCAGAAAAGATTCATGTATTTCTTAAGAAAAGAGAAGGAATACATGGCTATTTATAGGGCTTCTAAACCCTAACTCCTAATAGGACTCCTACTTAAGACTCTTACTTCTAACCAACTCCTAATAGGACTCCTACTCAAGACTCCTGTTCCCTTACAACTCCTAATTCTTCTCTAAGAAAAAACCTCATACATGAATGTCCCTTTCAATTAGGACTCTCCTAGCTAGAGTCCTAACAGAATGTCCCTCTCAATTAGGACTCTCCTAGCTAGAGTCCTAACAGACCCACCCTCTTCAAATCAGCCTTGTCCTCAAGGCTGAGATTCCATGAACTCAGGGAACCGGGTCTTCAGCTTCTTATATGGTTCCCATGTGGCGTCTTCAAGTGGTTGATTATTCCAATGTACTAGTACTTCAGTAGAGGGATTTCGGCGACGCATCACGATCCTACGATCGAGGATGGCTTGTGGTTGGGCTTGAATAACTCCATCCTCAGTTGTGTTAGGCAGTTGGATCTGGGGTGACTCATGTTCTCCCAACTTGGGCTTTAGGGATGATACGTAGAAGATAGGGTGAATTTTGGCATCCTCAAGTAATTTAAGTTTGTACGCCACGGCTCCAATATGCTCTGTGATCTGATAGAGCCCACAAAAACGTGGGGATAGCTTCATGGAGGCTCGAGTGTTGATAGAGAGTTGCTTGTATGGTTGTAGGCGAAGATAAACCCAATCTCCTACTGAAAATTCTCTTTCACTTCGTCGTGTGTCAGCTTGCTGCTTCATTCTGGCTTGAGCGGTAGAGAGATTATCTTTTAATAGTTGTAAGAGTTTGTCCCTATCAATCAATTCTTGGTCAACCTGATCTACCTTGGCCGAGCCAATTACATACTTTGGAATCACAAGGGCTGGTCGACCATACAATGCTTCATAAGGGGCACATTTTGTAGATGAATGATATGTAGTATTATACCACCATTCGGCCTAGGGAAGCCATTTCGCCCACTCTTTTGGTCAGTCGCTAGCGAAACACCGGAGGTACGTCTCTAAGCACCTATTTACCACCTCTGTTTGGCCGTTAGTTTGTGGATGATACGCTGTGCTCATCTTGAGTTTGGTGCCTTGTAACTGAAATAACTCGGTCCAAAATTTACTAGTGAAGATCCTGTCACGATCACTTACGATGGACCTTGGCATCCCATGCAGTTTAATAATATTTTCTATGAAAATCTGGGCAATACTAGTAGTAGTGTAGGGATTTCTCACAGCACAAAAATGAGTATATTTCGTAAGTCGATCAACCACCACGAGAATCGTACTTTTACCTTTGGAAGATGGCAGCCCTTCAATGAAGTCCATGAAGATGTCAGTCCACACTAAGTCTAGTATGGGTAGTGGTTGTAGCTTCCCTGGATTTGCCACAGTTTCACCCTTGTGCTGTTGACATACATCACATTGTGCCACATATTCAGCAATAATTTTTTTTCATCCCTCTCCAATAAAAATTTTGCTTCACTCTTTTGTAGGTTCTTAGGAATCCAGAGTACCCTGCTGAAGGTATGGAGTGCATTTCATGCAAGATGATTGTGATGCAAGGGGAGTCAGGTATAAGCACAATGCGACCTTTGTAGCGTAGATCCCTCGAATCCCAGGTGTAGTGGGCTATTGCACTTGGATCCTCCAATTTTTTTATGATGTTGCTGATCTCTGGATCCTTCTTCCATTCTTCCCTAATGTCCTCGAGGAGACCGGTGGTAGGAAGGGAGATGGCTAAAACCTTAGCTTGTTCAGGTAGCCGTGAGAGTGCATCTGCAACAACGTTTTCTTTCCCCTTTTTGTAAATAATTTCATAATTAAATCCAAGAAGTTTGGTTACCCATTTTTGCTGCTCAGGGGATGATATCCTTTGCTCCAAAAAGTACTTAAGGCTTTTATGGTCAGTTTTAATTTCATAATCACCGGCCGATCAGGTAGGGTCTCCACCTCGTTACTGCGTGTATAATGGCAAGCATCTCCTTATCATATACTGACATGTTTTGATGGGAGGGAGATAATGCCTTGCTAGTGTATGCGAGTGGTCGACCATTTTACATGAGAATGACTCCAATTCCGACTCCAGATGCATCGGCCTTAATGATGAAGGGTCTATTGAAATCACGTAGCGCAAGCACCGGCGTCGTTGTCATGGCTGCTTTAAGTTTGTCGAAGGCTTTGTCCGACCATTGAAAAGCATCTTTTTTCAGTAAAGAAGTGAGTGGTGCACTGATCTTCCCATAGTCCTTAACAAATTTTTGGTAGTAGCCCGTTAGTTCAAGGAACCCCTGCAGTAATTTCACGTTTGTAGGTTTCGGCCAGCCTTGCATTGCCTCAATTTTTGTTAGGTCTACCGTCACTACTTCTTCTGATATTATATGCCTAAGGTACTCTACTTTTTGCTGGAGAAAGCTGCACTTTGGTTGCTTAACAAAAAGAGTATTCTCTTGAAGGATCGTCAAAACAATCCGTAAATGCTGAAAGTGAGTCTTAAGAGAAGGGCTGTAAACGAGAATATTATCGAAAAATACCAGCACAAATTTACGAAGAAAGCTCCGAAATATATCATTCATGAGACTTTGAAAGGTTGAAGGAGCATTAGTGAGTCCAAAAGGCATTACCAAGAATTCATAATGACCATCATGTGTGCGAAATGCAGTTTTTGGAATGTCATCGTCACATACCCGAATTTGGTGGTAACCGGATCTGAGGTCCAACTTCGTGAAGACTCGAGCTCCTTTCAATTAATCAAGAAGTTCCTCCACCACTGGTATTGGGTACTTGTCCTTGACGGTGATGCCATTTAAAGCTCAGTAGTCGATGCACATCCGCCAAGTTCCGTCCTTCTTGCGTACAAGTAGCACCGGTGAGGAATAGGGGCTGCAACTTAGTCGAATCACCCCTGTTTTAAGCATCTCCTTTACGATCTTTTCAATTTCATCTTTTTGGAGATGAGGATATCGGTACGGTCAAGTGTTCCCTGGTGGCTTGCCCGGAAGGATTGGAATTCGATGGTCATGTTACCGAGAAGGAGGAAGACCGCGCAGTTCAGCAAATATGTCGGCAAATTCAGTAAGCAATTGGGCAAGATTTTGATCTTCAATTTCTATTTTCTTCTCTTCTGGTTGTGGCTGGAGATTCATCAAAAAGCCATCATTTATCTTGTGCAAAACTTTCTCCATTCGTTGGGTCGAAACAGTGGTAAAGTTGCTTCCGTGCTTCCCGCGTAGGATGATCTATTTGCGCTTACAGTAGAATTTCATAATTAATTTAGAAAAGTTCCAAGAGACATCACCTAGTGTAGTCAGCCATTCTATACCAAGCACTATCTTATAGTCATCGATTGGTAGGAGGAAGAAATCGGTGATAATTTCTTGGTCTTGCAGTAATAGTTTCACCTACGGGCATCTTTGGTCGCACTTTAGAATTCTGCCGTCGGCAACCTTTACATCGAACTTGCTGCAACCTTCAATATGTAGTGTCATCCGAGCAGCAACCTTACTATTCAGGAAGTTATTAGTGCTACCTGTGTCGATGAGAACAGTGATCGGCTGTTGTTTGAAAAGGCCTCCAATTTTCATCGTTTGCGGATTTGAGTAGCCGACTAGTGCGTGTACCGTAATGTCGGTCAGCTATGGCTCTTCTTCCATATCTTCTTCTTCATGTTCAAGGCTCTCTTCTAGATGTTCAATGACCTCTTCTTCTACTGGTTCAATCTTAAGAAGTCTACCTTTTTTACAATGATGCTCGCGGCTCCACGGCTCGTCGCAATGCCAACATAACCCCTTCACAGATCGCTCCCGAAGTTCTTCTCTTGTTAACCTTTTCGGTGCAGGGACTCGGTTGATAGTAGAGGGGGCTAAGGGCTTTAGTATTGTAGGTCATGGAGTGATCCTAGTCCTCCGGGCTTCAATGTTCAATCGCTCCTCTTGAAGTCATGCGAAAGATATGGCTGCCATAAGCGTGTATGGTTGTCGCGCCTTAACTTCTCCCAGGATCTCCGGCTTTAAGCCCTCAATAAAGGTTCCCAATAGTTATTTTTCAGACCAATCATGAGTTTGATTAGATAAACTTTCAAACCTGTTTTGGTACTCCTGAATGGTGGAGGTTTGTCAGATCTTTGCTAGTTGTCCGTCAATGTTCTCATAATAAGTTGGTCCGAAGCGGATCAGTAGTCCTTCTTTGAATTGTCACCATGAAAGGACTCCATAAGTGTGTTCAAACTAGTCAAACCATTATATGATAGTAATATCTTAGTTTATATGACAGAGAAAATATAGTATCAAGATCAAACAAATAGTGCTATGCGGCTGAAATTCTACAATGTATCTTTCGTTGTAGAGATGAAAACTTTGTGACGAAAAGTTTATGCAGCAATATAGGAACAAATTTTTTTTTTTTTTGGATTTTCGGATAGGGATAACTAAATTGCAGCAGCAGTAAGGTAGGAAACCAGAACCTGTTGCAATTCACGGGATGATCTGTGGTGGTGGAGATGATGACGGAATTTGGCGACGATCTTTTAAGCAATTGTGGGAATTGCTTTGTACAGTTGTGGAGGGTTGATGGATGGTAGTGGAAGGGCAGCGAGATGCCAAGAACGCTGCTTTGATACCAGGTGTTAGAACCCTTATAAATTCTAAACTTGGGGTTGATCTCTTTAGGGGATCGGCCTCCTTGGAACTCTATAGGGGTTCCTCCCTCCAAGTTGCTGCTCAAAGGCTGCAGAAAAGATTCATGTATTGCTTAAGAAAAGAGAAGGAATACATGGCTATTTATAGGGCTTCTAAACCATAACTCCTAATAGGACTCCTACTTAAGACTCTTACTTCTAACCAACCCCTAATAGGACTCCTACTCAAGACTCCTGTTCCCTTACAACTCCTAATTCTTCTCTAAGAAAAAACCTCCTACATGAATGTCCCTTTCAATTAGGACTCTCCTAGCTAGAGTCCTAACAGAATGTCTCTCTCAATTAGGACTCTCCTAGCTAGAGTCCTAACATGGTACTACCACCTAGGTTGCCGGTACTATCACCTGACACAGTCTCAAAGACCGTGTCTTGGAGATGTTGAATCTCGGATTTTGATGATGAAGTCAATTGTCATTTGTTATCTAATCTATATGTTGAGATAAGTGTGCAGGATTAACTACGATGAAAATAAGATATGCAATAGGAGTTGCGCCGGAGTCAAGACAATGATCACGTTGGGAGTTCGAGAGTTCGACGGAAGTTCGGACAGTCGTCGGAGGTTCTGTGGGAACAAATCCGAGAAGTCCATGAGCTTGCCAAAGAAGCTCGTCGGAACTCGCCAAGTGGATCGTCGCAAGTCCAGGAGTTTGCCGGAAGTCCGCAGGAGCATCACCGAGGGTTCATCGGATGATCGACGGAAGTTCGCCGGAAGCTCACCGGAAGAAGCGATTGACGCACCGGAGCAAGTTACAGTAAATATCTTAGGAAAAATCGTAGTTAGCACAATGATTAAGTTGGAAATGGGAGGTGATCCCATTAACTTAATCTTGGGGCAATTGGCCCCTGAAAAAAAACCCAAATTGGGCAGAATGGATCAACCCATTCGGACCTTGATTTCTGCCAGGCGGTTCAACCGCCTCAGTTAGGCGGTGGCACCGCTTGAGCTCAGTCTTCGAGCTCTGGCAGGAGGTGCAACCGCCCCTGATAGAGGTAGCACTGCCTAGGCTCGGTCTCTGAGCTCTGGCTGAGCGGTGCAACCGCCTCTGTCAGGAGGTGGCACCGCCTGAGCTCGGTCTTTGAGCTCTGGCAGGAGGTGTAACCGCCCCTGACAGGAGGTGGCACCGCCTAGAGGCTTAGTCTTCGAGCTGTACCAGGCGGTGCAACCGCTCCAATTAGGAGGTGCAACCGCCAGATCCCAGAATTCCGGGAATTGACAGTTTTGAGCTTCAATTTCAAACTGGGTTGGGGCCTATAAATACCCCACCCATTCAACATTGAAAGGTAACAGACACACACCGAAATCCTGATCTTATTCTATGATTCTTAGAGCTCAAAATTGTTGTAAAGGATAAAAGTTCTTCTCCCTCTTTTCTTCCAAGTTCTGATCTTTAAAGAGAGGAGAGAAAATTCTGTAAGGGTTGTCTCCTAAGCCCGTCAAAAGGAGTGAAACTGTAAAAGGGTGGTTGGCCTTCGCCTATTGAACGAAGGCCTCTAGTTGACGTCGGTGACCTCGTCGGTGGAGGAAGCCAAAAGTGGAGTAGGTCAAGATTGACCGAACCACTCTAAATCTCGGTTTGCATTTACTTTGAGCATCTTATCCTTACTACAAATCTCCTCAAAAGCTTACTTCTTTCTGCGCATATACGATCGGGTTTCAAGCTTTGCACTTTCCGAATCAGCGTTTAGACGTAAATAAGTTTTATCATACGATCATCATATTTCAGTTTACGTTTACATTTTGATTTCTATCATAACTGCAAACTGCCTTTATATCCTTGCTTTAACTGCATCTCGCTTAATCAAGTGATTTACGAATCAGCATTTAGACGTAAATCAGGTTTTTCATACGAATATCATATTTTAGTTTGCGCCTACTATCTGATTTGAACCATAACTGCAAACTGCACTTATATCTTTGCTGCATCTCGCTTAATCAAAAGTTAAAGTGATTTACGAATCGGCTTTCCTACCGAAATCACTTTTATCAAACGAACGCGATTTTTATCGTAGAAGGTTTTCCGCTGCACTAATTCACCCCCCCCCCCCCCCCCCCCCCCTCTTAGTGCTCTTGATCCTAACAATTGGTATCAGTGCGGGGTTAACTCTCAAACGGATTAAAACCCAAGAGAGATGGCATACGCCGGAATCCAAGAGGGCCATTCTATTACACGTCCACCCATGTTTAATAGGATGGACTACACCTATTTGAAGACCCGAATGAGGATCTTTCTTATTTCTATGGATTTTGAACTTTGAAATCTTGTCGAAAATGGATTTTCGAAGTCTTCTCTTCCAATGATCGATTGGAATGAATTGGAGAAGAAGGCTTTCGCTCTTAATGCAAAGGCTATGAATGCTTTATTTTGTGCTCATGATAAAAATGAGTTCAAACGTGTTTCAATTTGTGAAACCGCATTTGATATTTGGCACACACTCGAAGTGACTCACGAAGGCATAAGTAGAGTAAAAGAGTCAAAAATCAATCTTTTGTTACATTTTTTCGAACTTTTCCGGATGAAACCGAGTGAGACTATTGGCGACATGTTTACCCGTTTCACGGATGTCGTCAATGGCCTAAAACGACTCGGAAAAAGTTTTTCGGATTTTGAGCTCGTAAGTAAGATTCTAAGATCCCTTCCTAAGAGTTGGGATCCTAAAGTCACTGCTATTCAAGAGGCAAAAGATCTAAACAACTTCCCTCTTGAAGAACTAATCGGGTCATTAATGACCTACGAGATGACTTGCAAAGCTCATGAAGAGCAAGAACATATCCTTCCAAAGAACAGGAAGGATATGGCACTTAGAACTTCAGAAGACCACTTGAGAGAAAACTCAAGTGATGAGGACTGTGACGATGACTTGGCACTTCTAACAAGAAAATTTAAAATATTCATTAAAAGAAACAAGTTTAACAATGACACAAAAAATAAACTTGAACCCAAGAAGGACCAAGTTATTTGCTATGAGTGCAAAAAGCCGGGACACTACAAGAGTGATTGTCCCTAAGTCAAAAAGAGAACATCAAAGAAGAAGGCGCTGAAAGCAACATGGGATGACTCGAGCGTGTCCGAAGAAGAGGAGTCCAACACCGAGCAAGTTGCTCATTATGCCTTAATGGCCATCGGAGAGGAGGTAATAAATTTAATAGATGCAGATTTATCATTTGATGAATTATTAAATGCCTTCCATGACTTATTTGATGAATACAAGATTATTAGTAGAAAATACAAATTGCTAAAAAAGGAGCATGATAGTCTTACTTGTAATTTCGATAAGTTAAAGACTGAACATAATGATAGTTTAGGTTCATGCATAAAATGCCATGATCTAGAAACTCTCCAAAAGGAAAACTTGCTACTTAAGGACACCTTGAAGAAATTTGAGGTTGGTAGCAAGTCCTTGAACATGATCCTTGCAAACAAGGGTCACATTCCCAAAAGAAGTGGAATCGGATTTGTGAGAAGTCCTCACCAAAATCCAACCACCTTCATAAAAGGCCCCATCTTACATGTTCGACACCAAAGCAAATGCAACTTTTATTGCAAACTTGGACACAAAACGCATTATTGTCCATTCAAGAAAATTAGTCCAAACAAATTAATTTGGGTTCCTAAAGGAACCATGATAAATTCTATGCAACATGATAAACAATGTAGATCTATTTTTGAGGCATCCTAAAGCAAATGGGTACCTAAAGATCATCCTTTCTTGTAAAGACATAAAACATCTTAAGTTGGGAGCAAGAAATAATATTCATGACCCGAGATCCAAAAAGAACTCGCGATGCTCTCTAGCCTAAATAACAGAAGAGGATTAGAAGGTTAAAATTACAAATGTGATATAGATACAATCCTATTTGATCTCTCAGAATTGGAAACCCATGATTCTCACTTCACATATCCACTAGATTTTCAAATTCATTGATTTCATCTATTCGTTACTTTCGAATCCAACTATATCATGAACTTACTATGTTTGTCATGAACTTGCAAGGCTTACTAACCTGAACAATCTATCACAAACATATATACGACATTTAGAGTATGTACGTCATAAGATCTATCTTGATCATGCAAAATTTCTTATCTTACAATGAAAATTCTTACGTAATTACGTAAGTAAAGTTGATTGCTCTGAATCAAAATTCTTCTCAAGTAAAAAACATTCAAATCAGATCACACTGTGGTCAGAACAAGTGCTCACCACCTGCAGGCGGTGGCACCGCCCCAGCTGGTGGTAGCACCTCCGGCTTTCACGTGTTGCAAGCGGTTGCACCACCCCAGCCAGCGGTGCAATCGCCCGTAATTCTGCCTCTTTTTAACCCGAGCTAGGGCCGGCGGTGGAACCGACCCCAACTCACTCCCTTCCCCTTTTTACTCTTCCAAAGCTTCGCCATCTCTATTTCATCCCTCATAGCATCCCAAATACTCCTCATTTTGAAGCAAAAGATCAACAATCTCTCCTTCTATTGAAGATCTCACTAAGGTATTCTCTAAGAACCCCTTAAATTCTGTTTTTGATTCATTTACTCTTGCTCATTACTATCCTCTTAAATAGCAGTAGTTATGGGGTCTAGAAGATCCTCAAGGGATAAAGGGAAGAGGAGATTAGTGGAAGATTTTGATCTTACCCTTTTCGATTCAAAATACCATGCTGAAAATTTTCCTCTTTCGAACTTAGGAGTGTCAATAAGGGAAAACATGTAGATTTAAATGAACTAAGAGACTTAGAGACAATCCAATGGTTTGCAAACTTAGATATACTCCATATTTTACAAATTAGTGAACCCATCTATCCAAGACTTGTTAAATTGTTTTACAACAATATACAAGTAGATGAAGAAGAAAGAATGTCTACCTATCTCTTAGGACAACACATCTCCATTACGGATAAATTCATTTGCGACATGATAGGCATTCCCATAAAAAATAGAGGACTTTACTTTAGAGGATCATGGGATGATGAAACTGTTGGGACAACATATGTTGAAGCCTTAGGAACAATTTTCGCCAATCCCAACTTAGCATTTGTTCCTAAAAGTTGTGAACATCTATTGCCACTAAACACTAAGGTACTTCATCATATCCTAACTAGCATCATTCTCCCTAAACAATACCATCATGATGAAGTAAGCCAATTAGAATTAGGAACTATGTATTGGATCATGAAAGGACATGATATCTGTCTTGGTTATCTTATCCAGCAAAACATGTTAGAACTATCTAAGAAAGACATGATGCTTCCATATGGTGGTATAATCACTAGAATACTGAAAGCCTACGATATTATAATACCACCGGAAAAAGAAGTAATAAAAGTAGATAGGTTTAGCATAATAAACAAAAATCTACTTCACCAATTAAGCTATGTTTATAGAAACGGTAACTGGGTTATAATGCCTAGAAGAACCGATCCCCCTCAACCTGAACCAGAACCGGAAACACCAGTCTTTAGGGGTACTCAATCTCCTCCGATCTGTCCCTTTAAGGAAACACATCCATTTGAGCAAACTCATACATCATTTGTCGAAGATATTGGGATTTGGATGGATCGATTTGAACAAAGACAAGAACGGCTTGAACATCGACAAGATCAAATCCTATCTGAGCTGTAGCAAATTCATCGACAATTTGACTCTTTATTTAGGCACTTTAATTTTCCACCTCCTAAATGAGTACGTGTATATATGAACACAATCACCTATTGTTATTGTAAACTCTTTATATTACTCATCACAATGCCCTGTGCCTTGATCCTTGATATGGTTACCTGATGTATTTGTTTGTGAGCAGAGTTACGAACATCACTCATTGTTTAATCTCGTTACTCACTGTCGGATTTTATATTGAAATTAAATATTTTGGTTTCCATGATAAATATGATTTGAGAAAATGATATACCAATGTAGTTGATGCGTCATATTGCCATAATATTAAACATCAACTAGCTGATATTTCTACAAAACCTTTAAGTGAAGAACAATTTGATTTCATAAGAAGAGAATTAGGAATGTTGATGTGTCCGAATACATAAACTAGTTAAAATTATCTTTCGGACTTTATTGAATGATCAAATCACTTGATTGCCATTACATGCCTAAATAACATGTTGGAAATTATGTGTTGAATACAAAAATTTCCATAACAATAAGCATGTTTTGTCTTCATGATTGTATTTGAAAATCAATAGCATAGTCTTGTCCGAATGCATAAAAGTGTTAATTTCATTTTCGGATTCGCTTAACAATTGGTATCCTAACAATCAGATTCTCTCATACACTTATGAAAAATATTTTTCTGAAATGGATTTGATGAAATGATTCCTGCTTATAAATTCCATCTTGAAATATGGATGATAGTGTTTTTACTTGCAAAGATTTGTTTCACATACATATCTTGATCCTTATAAAAATGAAGCATGATTTAATCTCTCATCGATTTTAACTTCACTCAAAGTAAAATCACAAATAGCCTTCCTCCTTCATGCAAAAAGATTATAACAAATAAAAAGGAAGAAGTATTCAGAGCAATCTATGTATCATGCTTTCCTTTATATGCTTGGAAAATAACATGTAAAGGCATGAACAACTATCACACTTATGCTCAAAATTCGCTTATTGTTCTCCTGCAATCACAATTACCATACTTTTTGTTGATGACAAAGGGGGAGAAATATATGAGTATTAATGTCATGCTTGCATCACCAAGAGATATATGAATTGATGCTATGATTGCTATAATTTGCATTATGCCTTGTTTGTATCATGTAATGATATCAAAATCTTACTTCGCAGTTTTACATATTGATATCTTACAATATGATGTATTGCTACTATTACCATCATTCAAACCTATTATGTAAAATTTGAAAATGAATGTCAAGCCTTGACATCATCTTCAGAGAGAAACATCATGATGGGAATCATGATGGGAGTATTCATAAGTTTAAATTATTTTAACTTATCAGTATGTCTCTTGAATTCAAAGGTTTTGAATTCAAGAATGACTTATCTCAAGTATGGCATATAGATAGGGGGAGTTAAGGTTAACTCCATTATCAATTGATTGTCATCATAAAAAAGGGGGAGATTGTTGAATCTCGAATTTTGATGATGAAGTCAATTGTCATTTGTTATCTAATCTATATGTGGAGATAAGTGTGTAGGATTAACTACGATGAAAATAAGATATGCAACAGGAGTTGCGCCGGAGTCAAGACAATGATCACGTTGGGAGTTCGAGAGTTAGACGGAAGTTCGGACAATCGTCGGAGGTTCTGCGGGAACAAATCCGAGAAGTCCATGAGCTTGCCAAAGAAGCTCGTTGGAACTCACCAAGTGGATCATCGCAAGTCCAGGAGTTTGCGGAAGTCCATAGGAGCATCACCGAGGGTTCATCGGATGATCGACGGAAGTGTTAGGATCGGAGCGGCACTAAGAGGGGGGGGTGAATTAGTGCAGCGGATTAAAACGTCAGTTTTGACAAATCTTTCGTACGATAAAAATCGAACTCGGAAGTGCTTAACTTGAAAGCGTATTCGCAAAGTTGTGCAGCAAAGGTAATGAGGAAATAAAGCAAGTAAGAAGGTTTGCAGTAATGTAAATAGCAGTAATGAAATGCAAACCAAAGATTACGCTGATTTTAAAGTGGTTCGGTCAAATGACCTACATCCACTTGCGAGGCCCCTCTTCGATGAGGCTCCCACCTTCCACTAGCAAATCTCTTGAAGGGGAAGGGTAAATACCCCTCTTACAACTTTTTACAAGCGGTTCACTCTCTTACAGATTTTCAGCAAGAAAGAAGGAGGTGAACACTAGCAAATTGAAAACAAGACTAGCTAAGACTTTTCTAAGACCTTTCTCTCAATCAATTGCTTCTCAAAAAGTTGTATCCTCAGCTGAGATTTGAGGGGTATTTATAGGCCTCAAGAGGATTCAAATTTGGGCTCCAAAATTTGAATTCTCTTTGGTACCCGATGTTGGCGGTGCCACCGCCTGCTAGTGGCGGTGCCACCGCCTATCAATGTTTGACACTGACAGTGGCTGGCGGTGCCACCGCCCAGCCAAGCGGTGCCACCACCCAACTCTCGGGTGCTAGGCGGTGCAACCGCCCAGTCTGGCGGTGCCACCGCCAAACCATTCGGTTCACTAGTTGGGCTTCAAATTTAGCCCAAACCAAGTCTAATTTTGGGCCCAATTGGCCCTTAACCAGGATATAGGATTATCTCTTAATCCTAATCCTAATTACAAGTGAACTACATTGTAACATCCCCCATTTAAAAAAAAAAAAAATAGTAAATGCTTGTTTGTAAATATAAGGATTATTTAAATAATTTTTTTTATTAAATAATATTATATTAAATTTTATGGCTAAGGACCTAAGAGTAAATAATAAAATTTTGATATGATTTATAGAATATTCAGAATTGAGTAAATAAAAATAAAATAAAATAAAATGGAGGACATGTGTCATTAACAAGGATGAGTCACTTGTATTTATTCTAAAGTTGACACCTAAACCCCCATGCATGCTTGCCACCTCACTATTTTAGCATGAGCCAAACCTAAGTAATTTAAAGCACCATTAAAAAAAACTTTGCAGCCAACGTTAGTTTGAGGAGAAGAAGAAGAAGAAGAAAAAAAAGAAGGAGAAGAAGAAGTGGAAACTTTGTTTGAGGTTTTGCATCAACTCCCTATATTTGGGAATCAAACTCATCTAAGGCAAGTGTTCTAACCTCTTCCTATAGAATTCCTGATCTCTGTTTTCCTTTTAATACTTCATAATTCAAAAGATTTCAGCTTAGTACCAAACCTTTCTTTCCTTTTGATACAAAGCCATGAATCTGAAATTTTCGGTAATCTGACTTCTATACATTGTTTTGGATCTAACTTTTAGTACTAAACTCTGATTTAGACAAAGCCTAATCCATTTGAAATTAGACTCAAATATCTTTATTTTGACACTGAGATTGAATGATTTAGAGTTTAAATGCCTACTAAGACTTCTATTTCAATTAACCCTACAAATTCTGCAAAATAGGGACTGAAATTTCTGACCTTCTGTTACTAAATTTCTCATAACTCTTTAGTAAAAATTCTGAATTATGTAAAACTTAGTTCTTTTGAAACTAGATTCGCATATCTTTCTTTTGACATATAGTTTAATAATTTTGAAGTACGTTTGCCTTCTGAAACATCTGTTTAAATTGACTCTATCAATTCTGCAAAACAGAGATGATCAATTCTAGCCTTCTATTACTAAATTGCTCGTAACTCTCTAGTGAAAATCCTGAATTATGCAAAATTTAGTTCTTTGGAAAATAGATTCAATATCTTTCTTTTGACATATAATTTAGAAATTTTGAAGTATGTTTGCCTTCTAAAACATCTGTTTAAATTGATTCTATCAAGTCTACAAAACAGGGATGATCAATTCTGACCTTCCTTTACTCTATTTGTTGTAACTTCCTGTTAAGAACTCAAAAAATTATAAATCTGAGTTCATCCGAAAATAGATTGATACAGCTTTCCAATGAGATCTATTTTTAGTGATTTGGAGTATGCTTGGTCACTCAAACAATTCAGGAAATGTACCATTCAAATTCTATCAAAATTGAAAACTTTGTTGGGTTTTGCCTATTCAATTTTCATCATATTGGAAATTTGATTTCTGCTAAATTCTTCTTCAATTGAGCATTATACTAGTCCTTTGAAATTCTTGTATTATTCATCCTGAAGTTGTTATATGTCTGAAATTTATTATGTAATGCTTTGTTTGCATTACCTTGTTTGATAAAGGCACATGCATATCTTCGTTGTTCCGCATGTGCTTCTGATATGTGCTAATGTTATTGTTCATACTACCCTTTTTGTACTCTGGTGTCTTGTGGGATATTGTGAACCTTTGCCAGAAATGGTAAAGGGAGTTATGCTTAGAGTCCGCGATTGCTCTGCCGGCCCCATTGACTTCACTCAGATGTGGGTGGATGGAGCTCCCAGACGTGGGAGACTTATGCTTGGTAGTCATCCAGAAATGGATGAATCATATTATGTATGTGATCCCACAGCGCCCTCTATGTTTATTGATATGATATCCAAAGCTTTGTTTATGAGTTCATATTATGCTTTGGATAAAAATGGAATGCATGCCACATCAAAAATGACATACAAGCTTGTGTTTATTATTCGGTTCACTTGTTAAACTTTGAAATGTTTCGTTTGTCATTATTATGCCCCCAAACACTCTTATGCCTTTGATATGCACCTAAATGCTTCATGTGTCATTTGATACATGCTTAAATGCTTCTTTTGCCAATGAAATGCTCCAATTTCCTTTCTCCTATTGTTATGTCTAATGCCTGTTTTTGAATGAGGTAAACCTTTGTGATTTTATATCAAATGAGATGACTTCGAATGAACACTTGTATTTCTACTTTTGTATCTTGATACTAAGCCTGCTTGAACTTCTCCTATTGCCATGGATATGTTAGATGCTTGCTGAGCTCTTTATGCTCACCCCGTTGCTATATAAATTTTTCAGGGTAGCTTATCACGCACTGAAAAGCTAGAATTGGGTTAAAGCAGTGAAAGGCTAGAAGATTTTTGAGCTAATCTTTGTTGGATGATAGGTTTTTGTTGTATAGTATACTTTACTTCTGATGTAATGTTAAGGATCTATTGATACTTATGTGTTGTAAAAGTTTAAAGGACCGCTCATGTGTATGGAATGATAAGTTTAAGTTGTATAAGGATAAGAACTCATGGTAAATAATTATCTTTTTGTGATTTTATATACTTCTATGATTATGGATTTGTGTTGTGGTTGATGTTTAGTTGAGTTGCCTTTGGATTTTGTGAATCTCTGAGTGAAGTGGATTATGATTTATGTAACGTACATGTTTATGAATTGTGAATATTGATTTTTGAATGATTCTTAGTATCCTCAAATTGTTAGATTGGATCCTGGATTGAATTGATGATGAATTATAATATTATTGATTTTAGACAGGGTCACACTTCCTGAATGTGATAATTCGGGGGCGTGACATACATAACTAAAAACATCCTAAGTAAGTTTTCAACCGCGAACGTCGAGTCTTGTTCCGGCGAGCTTTCCGACGAACTTCTTCCGACGGACTCCCAACAAGCTCCCGATCTTGTGATGACTTCAATGAGTAGCCGAGCCTTCTTGGTGATCTCCGCGAACCTCCGACGATCTCTTCGACAAACTTTCAAAAATTCCAACAGGTTCCTGATTTCTTCTCGGTTGGTTCCGGTAGCACCTCCGATGATTCTTCGGACTCTCAAACATCCATCGAACTTGACTCTGGTATTCTTGCTTTATGTTTTCTGGTTATCGTAGTTAATCCTGCACACTTAACTCAATAATATGGATTAGATCAATTAACCCATCAATTGATTTTATCATCAAAATTTGAGATTCAACAATCTCTCCCTTTTTGATGATGACAATCAATTGATGATGGAGTTAAACATAACTCCCCCTATCTATATGTCATATTATGAGAAGATAAAAACGCTTGAATTCCATCCCATTGAATTCAAGCATAAACTGATAAGTTCTAACCGTAGAACTTATCGTTATTCTCATTAAGCATAAGTAAATACGAAATTTCGATGAAAATCATTTTCAAGTCTAATGATAAGAGACAATTTTTACTATGAGAGGAGATAAAGATTTTCAACATGAATTTCATGATATAAATGTAAGGCATGCTTTCAATATGATCAATCAATCTTACGATATTCTCAAAGATTTTGCAAGGCATATAAGACATTCATATCACACAAGCTTTTGTAATTCATATTAGTCATGTTATCGATGCGCATAAGATATTTTCATTAAGTCATGCTATCGAAATGGTATAAGTCATCACTTAGTCATCACTTCCCCCTTTGTCATCAACAAAAAAGGAATGAGACTTGAAGCACATAATTTATGATTATAACATCAAGAATTCAGCATCGATCATACAAAAATTCATCATTCAAAATTAAGTATGCAAAAATATCTACGCAGAGTTCATCTTAAGGGAAAATTCAGCATTCATCTATTTTATTAAATCTCTTCTTTCTATAAATAACAAAAATTGTAGGTGTACAAAGAAGAGATTGTGAAAAAAAAAAATTTCAAGTAGTAACTCCAATAAGTCAAGATCATAATTCGAATACAGACTCATTCAAATTCAAATCGTCAACTTGAAACTCATAATCAAGCCATCAAAATCAATTTCAAGATTCACAAAATGTCATAAAATCATTCTTGATCAGATGGGAGCGGTGTTTGACTCAAGATAGGCTAAGGTAATTTAACGTTTCATTTAGAATCGAAAGAGAAGGATCAAATTCACCAAGGAACGGAGAGAGGATGAAAAACTTTACGAAAAATCCATTCAAACAAGTTTATTCTTAGGGACAATTTAACATACCTAGTTCCCTTCTAATGAATTCAAATTGGTCTTCATTCAAAGCTTTTGTAAATATATCTGCTAATTGATGCTTTGTGTCAATGAATTCTAGAACAACATTATTTTTAAGGACATGATCGCGTATGAAATAATGCCTAACGTCGATGTGCTTAGTTCTAGAGTGCTGAATTGGATTTTTAGTAAGAGATATGGCACTAGTATTATCACATTTTATAGGAATATTTTTAAAGAGTATTCCATTGTCTTCTAATGTATTTTTCATCCAAACAACTTGTGCACATCATGCACTTGCAACAATGTATTCGGCTTCCGCCGTAGATAGTGCAACTGAATTTTGTTTCTTGGAAGTCCAAGAAACAAGTGCATGTCTTAAAAATTGGCATGTTCCGGATGTACTTTTTCTATCTATCCTGCATCCGCCAAAATCGGCATCTGCATAAGCTATTAAATCGAATTTTTTAGATTTTGGATACCATAATCCTAAATTTGGAGTTCCTTTAAGATACCTAAATATTCTTTTAACACTTTTAAGATGAGATAATTTAGGATTTGATTGAAACCTAGCGTAAAGTCCTACACTAAACATAATATCCGGTCTAGTCGCAGTGAGGTAGAGTAGACTACCTATCATTCCCCTATATGTTTTTTGATCAAAATTTTCACTATTTTTATCCATATCTAACTTAGTCGCAGTACTCATAGGGGTGTTTATTGCTTTTGAATTATCCATGTTAAATCATTTTAATAATTCTAATGTATATTTAGATTGGTTAAGAAATATACCATCACTAAGTTGTTTGATTTGTAATCCTAAAAAGAAAGTTAATTCACCCATTAAACTCATTTCAAATTCATGACTCATACATTTGGCAAATGATTTACATAGTGATTCATCCGAAGAGCCAAAAATAATATCGTCAACATAAATTTGCACAATAAGAAAATTATTTTCAAAATGTTTGATAAACAATGTAGTATCAACCTTGCCTTTGTTAAAATTATTTAAAATAAGAAAGGAACTAAGCCTTTCATACCAAGCTCTAGGAGCTTGTTTCAAGCCATAGAGAGCCTTAGTCAATTTGAATACATGGTTAGGAAGAAGAAAATTTTCAAATCTGGGAGGTTATTCGACATATACTTCTTCGGAAATAAAACCATTCAAGAAAGCACTTTTGACATCCATTTGAAATAGTTTAAAATTATTACTACTAGCATAGGCAAGGAGCATCCTTATGGCTTCTAATCGAGCCATAGGAGCAAAGGTTTCTTCGTAATCGATACCTTCTTCTTGGTTGAAACCTTTGGCCACTAATCTAGCCTTGTTTCTAACCACGATACCATTTTTGTCTTGCTTGTTTCTAAAGACCTATTTAGTACCAATGACTAAATGGTCACTAGGTCTAGAAAAAAGCTTCCATACCTTATTCCTCTCAAATTGATTTAATTCCTCTTGCATTGCAATAACCAAAAATCATCTTTTATGGCATCGTCAATACATTTAGGTTCGATTTGAGAAAGGAAGGTGGCATTAGCACAAAAATTCTTGAAAGAGGAACGAGTTTGAACCCCTTTTGATGTATCTCTTATAATTAGCTCATTTGGATGAGCATCTATATACTTTCATTCCTTGGGTAAGGAAATTTTGGAAGAAGGTGCATCCAAGTTGCTATTTTGAGGAGGAGGTTCATTTAAATTCAAATTATCAAAACCAAGATCATCAACAAAATCATTTTTCTTTAAATTAGAAATTTCATTAAAAACTACATGAATAGATTCTTCTATTACTAAGGTTCTTTTGTTAAAAACCCGAAAAGCCTTAGAAACGGAAGAGTAACCAACAAAGATGCCTTCATCGGATTTAGCATCAAATTAAAGCATCCCTTTCATTCAAAATAAAGCATTTACAACCAAAAACTTTAAAATAGGAAATATTTGGTTTTTTGTAATTCCATAATTCATAGGGAGTTTTTGATAGGGATGGTCTTATTAGGACTCTATTCATGATGTAGCAAGCCGTATTTACGGCTTTGGCCCAAAAATACTTAGGTAAACTATGTTCATTTAACATAGTTCTTGTCATTTCTTGTAGGTTTCTATTTTTTCTTTCAACTACTCCATTTTGTTGGGGATTCCTCAGAGTGGAGAAGTTGTGATTGTATCCATTAACTTCACAAAAATTTTGAAAGTCACGGTTTTGAAATTCGCCACCGGGATCACTCCGAATTGATGAAATCATGAAACCTTTTTTCGTTTTGAGTGAGTTTAAAAAATTTAGAGAAACACTTGAAACAATCACTTTTGTGAGCTAAGAAATAGGTCCAAGTGTATCTAGTATAGTCATCCACAATTACAAACGCATATTTGCTTCCCCCTAGACTTGTCGTGTCAATTGGTCCAAATAAGTCCAAATGAATCAATTGAAATGGTCTAGTGGTGCTAATTTGAGTTTTTGGTTTGAAATTAATTTTTATTTGTTTACCTAGTTGACATGCATCGCATACTTTGTCCTTAATAAACTTTATATTTGGAATTCCGCGCACTAATTCTCTAGATGAGATCTTAGATATTAGTTTCATGCTTGCATGTCCTAGTCTCCTATGCCAAAGCCAAGCATCATCATTTAAAGTAGAGAAGCACATTTCATTACTTAGTTCATCAAGGTTGATGGTGTAGACATTATTTTGTTTTAATGCAAACATAGTTATGTTATGGTTTGGTTTTTCAATAATACATTCATTTGATTCAAATCTAACGATATAACCTTTATCGCATAATTGACTAACACTCAAGAGATTATATTTCAATCCATCAACTAGTAAGACATCATCAATAGAAAATTTTTATTTGTTACCTATGGTTCCCTTGCCAATGATTTTGCCTTGGTTGTTGTCTCCGAAGGTGACGTACCCTTCTTCTTTGCTAGTGAGCATAGAGAAATGAGATGGATCTCCAGTCATATGTCTTGAGCATCCACTATCTAAATACCATCTCTTGCTCCTAGCTTGTGATGGTGTATGATTTTACAAGAAGGGATTATTTTTAGGTACCCATTTTCTTTTGGGTGCCTTAAAAACTGATTTAACTTGTTCATCATATTGCATAGAATTGATCATGGTTCCTTTAGGAACCCAAATTAGTTTGTTCGGACTAACTTTCTTGAATGGACATTTATAAATTTTATGTCCATATTTGCAACAAAAGTTACAATTGCTTTGGTGCTGAACATGTAAGACGGGTCCTTTAATGAAGGTGGTTGGATTTTGGTGAGGACTTCTCACAAATCCGATTCCACTTCTTTTATGAACGTGACCCTTATTTGTAAGGATCATGTTCAAAGATTTGCTACCAACCTCAAATTTCTTCAAGGTGTCCTTAAGTAGCAAGTTCTCTTTTTGGAGAGATTCTAGATAATGGCATTTTATACATGGAGCTAAACTATATGATATTCAGTTTTTAATTTATCAATATCACAAGTGAGACTATCATGCTCCTTTTTTAGCAATTTGTATTTTCTACAAATTGTCTTACATTCATCAAATAACTCATGGAAAGCATTTAATAATTCATGATAAGGTAAATCTGCATCAATTAAATCTGTTACCTCTTCTCCGATGGCCATTAGGGCGTAATGAGTAACTTGCTCGGTGTTGGACTCCACTTCTTCGGACGCGCTTGAATCATCCCACGTTGCCTTCAGCGCCTTCTTCTTTGATGTTCTCTTTTTGGCTTGAGGACAACCGTTCTTGTAGTGTCCCGGTTTTTTGCACTCATAGCAAATCACTTGGTCCTTCTTGTGTTCGAACTTATTTTTTGTATTATTTTTAAATTTATTCTTTCTTAAATATTTTTTAAATTTTTTAGTCAAAAGTGTAATGTCATTGTCACTGTCCTCATCACTTGATGTTCCTTTCAAGTGGTCTTCCTGTGATGTGAGTGTCATATCCTTCCTGTTCTTTGGAAGGGGGTTCTCGAGTTCGTCATGAGCTTGACATGTCATTTCATAGGTCATTAGAGACCCAATAAGTTCTTCAAGAGGGAATGTTTTAAGGTATTTGGCCTCTTGAATTGCTGTAACTTTTGGATTCCAACTTTTAGGGAGGGATCTTAAGATTTTAGTTACTAGTTCAAAGTTAGTAAAATCTTTACCAAGAGCTTTGAGTCCATTGATGACATCCGTGAACCGGGTGTACATGTCTTCGATGGACTCACTTAGTTTCATTCGGAAAAGTTCGTAAGAGGGCACAAGGATGTTGATTTTGGACTCTTTCACTCGGCTAGTGCCTTCATGAGTGACCTCAAGAGTTCTCCAAATATCAAAAGCCGAATCACAAATTGAAACACGATTAAATTCATTTTTGTCTAGTGCACAAAATAAGGCATTCATAGCCTTTGCGTTTAAAGCAAAAACCTTCTTCTCCGATTCATTCCATTCACTCATCGGAAGAGAAGATTTTTGAAATCCGTTTTCAACAATAGTCTAAAGCTTGAAATCCATGGAAATGAGGAAGATCCTCATACGAGTCTTTCAATAAGTATAATCCGACCCATTAAACAAGGGTGGACGTCTGATAGAATGACCCTCATGCATGCTGGAGTAAGTCATCTCTCTTGGGTATTAAACCAAATATGAGAGTGAGCCTAGCTCTGATACAAATTGTTAGGATCGGAGCGGCACTAAGAGGGGGGGGTGAATTAGTGTAGCGGATTAAAACGTCGATTTTGACAAATCTTTCGTACAATAAAAATCGAACTCGGAAGTGCTTAACTTGAAAGCGTATTCACAAAGTTGTGCAGCAAAGGTAATGAGGAAATAAAGCAAGTAAGAAGGTTTGCAGTAATGTAAATAGCAGTAATGAAATGCAAACTAGAGATTACGCCAATTTTAAAGTGGTTCGGTCAAATGACCTACATCCACTTGCGAGGCTCCTCTTCGATGAGGCTCCCACCTTCCACTAGCAAATCTCTTGAAGGAGAAGGGTAAATACCCCTCTTACAACTTTTTACAAGCGGTTCACTCTCTTACAAATTTTCAGCAAGAAAGAAGGAGGTGAACACTAGCAAATTGAAAACAAGACTAGCTAAGACTTTTCTAAGACCTTTCTCTCAATCAATTGCTTCTCAAAAAGTTGTATCCTCAGCTGAGATTTGAGGGGTATTTATAGGCCTCAAGAGGATTCAAATTTAGGCTCCAAAATTTGAATTCTCTTTGGTTCCCGATGTTGGCGGTGCCACCGCCTGTTAGTGTCTGACACTGAAAGTGGTTGGCGGTGCCACCGCCCAGGCCAGGCGGTGCCACTGCCCAGCTCTCAGGTGCTGGGCGGTGCAACCGCCCAGTCTGGCGGTGCCACCGCCAGACCCTTCGGTTCACTGGTTGGGCTTCAAATTTAGCCCAAACCAAGTCTAATTTTGGGCCCAGTTGGCCCCTAACCAGGATATAGGATTATCTCTTAATCCTAAACCTAATTACAAGTGAACTACATAACTAAAAACATCCTAAGCAAGTTTTCAACCGCGAACGTCGAGTCTTGTTCCGGTGAGCTTTCTGACGAACTTCTTCCGACGGACTCCCAGCAAGCTCCCGATCTTGTGATGACTTCAATGAGTAGCCGAGCCTTCTTGGTGATCTCCGCGAACCTCTGATGATCTCTTCGGCGAACTTTCGAAAATTCCGACAGGTTCCCGATTTCTTCTCGGTTGGTTCCGGCAGCATCTCCGATGATTCTTCGGACTCTCAAACATCCATCGAACTTGACTCCGGTATTCTTGCTTTATGTTTTCTGGTTATCGTAGTTAATCCTGCATACTTAACTCAATAATATGGATTAGATCAATTAACCCATCAATTGATTTTATCATCAAAATCCGAGATTCAACAGGAAGTTTGTCGGAAGCTCGCTGGAAGAAGCGATTGACGCACCAGAGCAAGTTGCAGTAAATATCTTAGGAAAAATCGTAGTTAGCACAATGATTAAGTTGGAAATGGAGGTGATCCCATTAACTTAATCTTGGGGCAATTGGGCCCTACAAAAAAACCCAAATTGGGTCGAATGGATCAACTCATTCGGACCCTGATTTCTGCCAAGCGGTTCAACCGCCTCAGTCAAGCGGTGGCGCCACCTGAGCTCAGTCTTTGAGCTCTGGCAGGAGGTGCAACCGCCCCTGACAGAGGTAGCACCGCCTGGGCTCGGTCTCCGAGCTCTGGCTGAGCGGTGCAACCGCCTCAGTCAGGAGGTGGCACCGCCTGAGCATGGTCTTCGAGCTTTGGCAGGAGGTGCAACCGCCCCTGACAGGAGGTGGCACCGCCTAGAGGCTCAGTCTTCGAGCTCTGCCAGGCGGTGCAACCGCTCCAGTCAGGAGGTGCAACCGCCAGATCTCGGAATTCCGAGAATTGACAGTTTTGAGCTCCAATTTCAAACTGGGTTGGGGCCTATAAATACCCCACCCATTCAGCACTGAAAGTTAACATACACACACCGAAATCCTAATCTTATTCTGTGATTCTTAGAGCTCAAAATTGTTGTAAAGGCCAAAAGTTCTTCTCCCTCTTTTCTTCCAAGTTATGATCTTTAAAGAGAGGAGAGAAATTTCTGTAAGGGTTGTCTCCTAAGCCCGTCAAAAGGAGTGAAACTGTAAAAGGGTGGTTGGCCTTCGCCTATTGAAGGAAGGCCTCTAGTTGACGTCGGTAACCTCGTCGGTGGAGGAAGCCAAAAGTGGAGTAGGTCAAGATTGACCGAACCACTCTAAATCTCGGTTTGCATTTATTTTGAGCATCTTATCCTTACTGCAAATCTTCTTAAAAGCTTACTGCTTTCTGTGCATATACGATCAGGTTTCAAGCTTTGCACTTTCCGAATCAGAGTTTAGATGTAAATCAGTTTTATCGTACGATCATCATATTTCAGTTTGCGTTTACGTTTTGATTTCTATTATAACTGCAAACTACCTTTATATCCTTGCTTTAACTGCATCTCGCTTAATCAAGTGATTTACGAATCAGCATTTAGACGTAAATCAATTTTTTTGTACGAATATCATATTTTAGTTTGCGCCTACTATCTGATTTGAACCATAACTGCAAACTGCACTTATATCTTTGCTACATCTCGCTTAATCAAAAGTTAAAGTGATTTACGAATCGACTTTCCTACCGAAATCACTTTTATCGAACGAACGTGATTTTTATCATAGAAGAAGGTTTTCCGCTGCACTAATTCACCCCCCCCCCCTCTTAGTGCTCTTGATCCTAACAGGAGACTGAGTCTCTAACGGTGCCACCACCTGACCCAACTTTTGGGTCACTGAATGAGCCTTTCTCTTGGCCCAAAATAGCCCCAACATAGGTCCAATTGACCCCTAATTAAGTTGACCTAATTATATTCTAAACCAACCCAATTAGAACTAAAATTACTCTGATCTAGACAATTATTACAAAGCATGAACCATATGTTATTTGACATGTCATTGGCTCATCGGGCGCTTCATCTGACCCTTCGGCGTATCGTCCTCTCCTTCAACATATTGCCCAATCGATATATTGCCTTCTCGCAACATCCAATCTTCTTGGTATAATACCTGATCTTCTTGGCCCGGTGCCTAAACTCATGGCATGAAGCCTTTTACTAATACATTAACCGATCCTCCGGCTCGACGTCCAATCTTTTGACATGTTCCACTTCGGCCCAACATTGATTCTTCATGCTTTTATTGTCTCTTCATGATCGAAGCTAATCCTGTGTCACTTAAATGTGTTGAATCTCAGATTTTGATGATAAAATCAATTGATAAGTTTGTGATCTAATCTGCGTTTTGAGTAACGCAGGATTAGCTTCGATCAAGGAGAGACAAATTGATTAAAGCAGGAGGAATCATATGTTAGGTCGGAATGAATATATTAGAATATTGGATGTTAGGCTGGAGGATCGGTTGACGTGTCGGTAGAAGGCTCATGCCGTGAATTCGGGCAACGGGCCGAAGGATTAGACATTGTGCTAAGGAGATGAGAAGTTACGGGAGTCAACATACAGATTGGACAATATATCGAAGGAGAGGACGATGTGTCGAAGGATCATATGAGTGCCAGATGAACCAATAACATATCAGACAAAGGATTCATGCTTTGCAATCATTTATCTAAGATCAAAGTAGTTTAGGGGGCTAAATGAGTTAGATTTTGGTGTAATTATGCTAACTCAATTAGGGGCCTATTGGGCCTTAATTGGGATTGATTTGGGCTCATTGGGAGGCCCATTCAATAACCTAAAAGTTGGGTCAAGCGGTGGCACCGCTAGAACAAGCAGTGGAACCGCTTGTGAGTTGGAAAACTCGAAAAACTCGATCTTCGAGGCTATCAGGCAGTGGTACCACCAGACTAGGTGGTGGTACCACCCAATGACAGTGTGTCAGGCAGTAGTACCACCCAGTGTCTGGTTGTAGGTAGTGGTACTGCCCATTACAGGCGATGGTACCGCCCCTCTTCGATTTTTATCGTACGAAGATTTTTCAAACCGACGTTTTTATCCACTACACCAATTCACCCCCCTCTTAGTGTCGACTCGATCATAACATAATGTACATTAGATCATAACTTTATTAATAAGTTTCATCATCAAAATCTAAGATTCAATAATCTCCCTCTTTTTTATGATGATAACTAATTGATGACAGAGTTTAAACCAATCTCCCCCTTTCAATATGCCATATTGATAGAACTTTTGAATTCATAGAATTATAAGTATTTCACCATTGCATGCATCATGAATATTGAAAGAACCATTTAATCATATCATTACATGCAACATAAAATCATGTATAATCAAAATATCCAAGTACATTATCCCATGCATACTTATCATCATAACTTATACATCATCATCATATCTTCTCCTCCTTTGTCATAAAAAAAAAAGAGAAGTGCAACTTGTAATTTTTGAGACAATTTCAAATCATTACATATATCATTGCATAATTTCAAGTTTGGAATCATCATATATCATCGTATAATATCAAGTTTTTGAAACATCATTGCATATATCAACATGCAAGCTAGCAAGGTTTTTTGATATAAAACTTTGCAAAATTTATGCATCTTTCGAGATGTGCAAGATAACATATTTTCCTTTCTTTGTAATGTTCAAGCTAGCAAGTTTTTTTGAAAAAGAATGCAAGATAGTAAATAGCAAGTTTTACATTATTTTAGAACATGCAAGCTAGCAAATTTGCTTTTCTTTGTGATGTACAAGCTAGCGTGATTTGTTTCTTCTTGAATTGTGCAAGCTAGCAAATTTTGGTTCTCGTTTGAGATGTGTACATTAGCAATTTTTTCTCCTCCTTTATCATTGGTAAAAAGAGAGGAATAACACAAAGGTGCAATTCATTTCCTTTTACATCAATTCTCTAAGCAACACATAAGGTATAAAACTATAAATAAAAAATAATTATACATAATGAAAATCATGTCAAGAAAGATATAATATCAAAGATCATGTGAATACCAAAAGACGATTCATTTTGATCTCCTTTTTTATTTAAAAAAATAAAAAGAAATCTTAGGAGACCGAATAGTAAGGGAAATCTTAAGTCATGAATTCTGAAAAAGATATTCTCTTTAGTAAATAGCAAAAAGGAACATAGGAGAATAAAAGATCTCGATTCATGTGAAAAAAAATCTAAGTTGTTAGGATCATGATTCATATATTAAAATTTTTTAAATTATAATTCTTAGAATTCACAAGAAAAATCATGATTAATAAAAAAAATTCTCAAGTTATACATATAGAGAAATCAAGATCATGAATGAGATAAAACTCATTCAAATTTAATTTATAAAATTATCAAAATTATTTTCAAGAGATTCATAAAAAAACATAAATAAATTCATTAATCTCCCCCCCCTTCCCCCCCCCCCCCCCTTTTTTTCATCAATGATTCAATTATATCATAAGATATACAAATCATAATTATAAAAGAGTCATAAAAATCAGGACATGCAAGATATTAATGTGAAAGATCAATTTTTGAATGATTCATCTTGACAAATCTCCTCTTAATTAATCAAAAAGAAATCTTAGGAGATCAAATACGAGATCTTGACTCACAAAAAAATTTAAGTTATAATTCTGAGGAATCAAGAGAAAAATCATCATTCATTTGGATAATACTCTTCTTTAGTAAATAATAAAAGGAAATCTTGGGAGATAAAAAATCTTGATTCATATAAGATATCTCAAGTTAAGAATCAAGAGAAGGTTCATGATTCAATTGGAAAAATCTCATTTAGATTCAAATCATCAAAATTATTTTCATAGTCCAAGAGATTCATAAAATGATACAAATAGATTCATCAATTTCTTATTGAAAATTTGATAAGATGGAGATAGAGAAATTTTCAAAATGCATTCCCTTTTAGTTATTTCAATTTATGTGATTTATTTCATATAAGCATGCCTTTGTTTTTTTATGCCAAATCAACACATGCATCGTCGTTAAAAACCGAAAGAGTAAGATTTATCACAAAAATCATCAAGATCAAAAGTGTGACACAATTCCAAAACATAAGATTTCAAATCATCATTACTTCAAATCTTTATGTAAAATATAAAATCGTCAAGCATGATACCAAAACTTTTACCATTTTCATTACATGATTACATCATTATGCATCGTTAAATCATCAAGCTTGATTTTTTTAAACATAAAGCAGTTTCAATCAAAATCATTTTATTTGTTGTAGTAATGCATTTTTCTTTTTAAGTGAATCTAACTCTTCATGCTTAGTGCTAGGACTTAACATGCAATTGAGATGCTCAAATTTTTATTATTTTTTTAAATAACTAGAAATAGAAGCATGATTTTTTTATTTAAAAATTTAAAAACAACTCATGAAATATATCAATTAATTTTGTAGTGAAGTAAAGGAGTTTCGGGTGAGTCATTTACCACGTTGTCAAAATCCAGCTAAGCATAGTTCGCTACTTTATCTTTGTTGGTTTGCTCCTTGTCTTCGGATGTACTCAATTTGTCCCAAGTCACCTTGAGTGTCTTCTTTTTCTCAAGAAACTTCTTCTTTTTAAGTTTATTTTTATTCTTTGATTCTTGTTTTAAGATTTTTTTAAGCTTTATTGTTAAGCATTTAAAGTAATCATCACTTGAGCGTTCGCTCAAGTGGTCTTCATTTGTTCTAAGTGTCAAATCCTTCCTATTCTTTGGAAGGTTGTTCTCAAGTTTGTCATGTACAATATATGTCATTTCATAGGTTATCAAAGACCCAATAAGTTTTTCAATAAGGAAATTATTCAAGTCCTTTGTCTCTTGTATTGCCATCACTTTCGGATCCAAACTTTTTGGAAGGAATCTTAGTATTTTATTAACAAGTTCAAAATTAGAAAAAATATTTATCAAATGCTTTCAAACTATTGATGACATCTAGTTTTTGAAACATGTGTCACACACATATGTTTCACTGAGTTCGAAGGAATTCTGACAGGTATGACTCACGGCTAGCTCGATATTGGGCCTAGAGGGTCACACACATATGGTAGGCATTGTAATGAGTAAAGGTTCATATATGAGATATCCGACGGAGCCCTTGTCTTATTGGATATCCAATAAGCCCTTGAATTCTTAGATCCCATGGATGAGATCCAATAAGAGCCCATGAGAGATTATTGGATAGAGATCCACTAATCTAAAAGGCTTAGGTTATTGGATGCAGATCCAATACCCACTAGGGGAGGATCCATTTGGGTTTGACAGGGGACCTCTATAAATAGGAGGGATTCAGAGCCTCATAGGCTAGAGCCTTTGCTTGCCTCTCCTATTCTCCTTCCCCTCTCCACCTCAGAGCAGGCTTGGAGTTTTGAGGAGCATCGTCGTAGCCCTACTGTGTGGATCACCACTAGAGAGGAGGACGCTTGACCTCCTTCACCCTCTCCTAAAGATTTACAAGGAAACAGGGATATACGATCTCCCTAGGTAACACGATCTACTCTATACGTAGTTTTTCGGTTTCGTAGATTTTGCACACTAATCTTCGCACGACGACGAACATCTCTTTGGGAATCGGGGATTTTGTTTTCTTCTTCTTCTGCTACGCATGTGATGTCTCCCCCAAGATTTCCAAATAAAAATTTGCTAGCTTGTATGTTGTAAAACTTGCATATCTCAAAAACTGGGCAGATGCACTTCTCCTTTTTGTTAATGACAAAGGGGGAGAAGTTATAATAATGATAATGCATAAAATGATGTATTGAAAATTTGATTATGTATGATTTTATGAAGACGCGTTGCTTGGATTTTTGCATTCAAGAGTTCTATCAATATGACATATTGATAGGGGGGAGTTAAGGTTAACTCCATTATCAATTGTTTGTCATCATAAAAAAGGGAAAGATTGTTGAATCTCAAATTTTGATGATGAAACCAATTGATAGTGTTTATGATTTGATCTGCTTTCTGAGTGATGCAGGAAATTTCAATCAGGGGGAGACAATTAAAGCAGGAAGAATCTGGGTGAATTAGTGCAGCAGATTAAAACTTCGGTTTTGATGAAATCTTTCGTACGATGAAAATCAATATCAATGGAAACCGATTTTAGAAGCTTGATAACTTAGAAACGTATGGAAGCATAGTAACTAAGTAGAGAAGTTTGCAGTATGTAAATGGCAAGAGTAGGATGCAAACCAGATAACGCAGTAGTTTTTAAAGTGGTTCGGTCAAAATGACCTACATCCACTTGCGAAGCCTTCTTCGAAGAGGCTTCCAACTTCCACTAGCAAATTTCTTGTAGGGGAAGGACTAATACCCCTCTTACAACCTTTACAAGTGGTTCACACTCTTATAATTCTTTTCAACAAGATGGGAGGAGGTGAACACTTAAGCAATATGAAAAATAAGGCTTGCAAAGACTATTCTAAGGCTCTTAACTCAAACTATTGCTTTTCAAAAGGTTGTAATCTCAGCTGAGATTTGAGGGGTATTTATAGGCCTCAAGAGGATTCAAATTTGGGCTCCAAAATTTGAATTCTCTTTGGTTCCCGATGCTGGCGGTGCCACCGCCCAGCTCTCGGGTGCTAGGCAGTGCCACCGCCCAGCCCAGGCGGTGCCACCGCCTACACTATTTCAGCTCAGTGGTTGGGCTCCAAAATTGGCCCAAACCAGTCCGAACTAGAGTCCAATTGGCCCCTACTTGGTTTATAGGATTAACACCTAATCCTAACCCTAAGTAACGTGCTAACTATGAATTTAAAGACATTTTCTAAGCTTTTACAAAGTCTATAAGTCAAGACTTCTTCCGACGAGCTTCCGGCGAACTTTCGACGGTTTTCCGATAAACTCTCGGAAACCATTCTGCGGACTCCCGACAAGCTTCTAGACTTCACGATTTGATCTTGATGAGTTCCAACGAGCTTCTTCGGCAAGCTCCGATCTTTCTCGGCGAGCTCCGCGAACTTCCAACGAACCTTCCGGCGAGCTTCTGAAAAACCCTTCAGCTAGCTCCCTACTCATTCTCGGCTAGTTCCGGCAGCATTCCCGATGAACCTTCGGACTTCCATCGAACTCTCGAACTCGCAATGAATCCTTCGTGCTTGACTCCGACACTTTATTTTGCTTTATGTCTTCGTCGTTATCGTAGTTAATCGTGCACATACAAGCTAAAACTCTACTTCGATCTAGACAATTATTACAACGCGAATTGACATTCTGTTGCCCGGCACGTCATTGGTTGGCGCTTCGTTCGATTCTTCGGTGCATCGTCCTCTCTTGCGGCTTGTTGCCAAATCGGCGGTTGACCTCCGCAACCCTGATATCCTTGGCGCAATTTCGCTCTCCTTGGTCCGATGCCCGACGTCCAAAGCCTTCTGCCGTCCAATATCTTGATGTGATCTCCTCCGGCGCAACGTCAATTCCTCCTGCGTTAACTGTCTAATCCTGATCTAGTAGACCTGCATCATTCAAAATGTAGTTTAAATTATAAACACATATCAAGTGGTTTCATCATCAAAATACGAGATTCAACAATCTCCCCCTTTTTGATGATGACAACCACTTGATGATGGAGTTAACATTAACTCCCGGAGTTTAAACAAACTCCCCCTATCAATATGCCATATTGATAGAACCTTGAATTCAAACTGAATTCAAGTCATTGCAATATTCATCATGAATACTTGCAACACATCATCATGAACATATGCATAAACTTATGCATCACATGTCATGTCATCAACATACTTCTCCCCCTTTGTCATCAACAAAAAGGAGAAGTACCACAATCAAGTGTTTGTTATATGGGTTCAACTCATTGCATGAAAAACATAATATTAAATTTTTATCATCATGCATTCTAGCAATTTTACAACATTTTAGAACTTGCAAGCTAGCAATTTAGAGATGTTCAAGAAAGCAACTCTTGCTTCTTGAAATATGCAAGTTTTATAAGCTAGCAAATTCAAATATATGCAAGTTAGCATATTTGCTTTTCTTGAGATAGGCACGATAGCATATTTTTGCATTTTCTTGATGTTTCAAGCTAGCAATTCTCGGTAATGTTCAAGATAGCAATTTCTTCTCTCTTGAGAAGTGCAATTTTTGCTTTCTTCTTGAATTGTGCAAGCTAGCTATCTCCCCCTTAGTCATTGTCAAAAGGAAGGGAAGACCCTTTATGTCAATTTCTAAATCATGACAAAGGTGAGTAATCATTCTTATTTAAAAATTCCATAATTGAGATAAACCTTGAATTCAAATTAAGGCAATATTAATCATGATTCACATCATATGTAATACATCACATAAAAAGCATAAGTATTGCATGCATCATTTTAGCAACAAATCGTAGCATTTCATCACATGACAAGATATCAGTAAGTAAAATTACAATGCAAGTTCTTGATATCTTAATATGATGCAAACATGGCATATGGCAATCATAGCATTTCGATTATCAATTTACCATATATTTCGATGCAAGCTTCTTTTGATATCTTAACATAATTCAAATTCAAATATGGCACTTATAGCATTAATTCATATATTTATCATTCAAATATGGCACTCATAGTATCAATTCATATATTTCTCCCCCTTTGTCATCACCGAAAAGAAGGGAGAAATCATTGGCCAAAAGATTTTAATCATTATACAAACCAACTTACAAAATCATGTCATGATATCAAGAAAATTCAAGAAGGACATGATTCATTCAATAAATCCTTTTAATAGAGCAAAAGAATTATACAACCAATATATCAATATCATAGATCAAGTCATGATTCGTGATTCATCATAAAGCAAATTAATTTTCAGTCATCTCATAAGGTATTTAAAGAATTTTTGAAACATAGGAGAATGATTAATTTAAGCATGCAATGTTTCAATCAAATTCAAGTCATGAATACCAATACTTTCATATTGTGAGTATCAATCCATAAATACCAAAAGATATTATTTATGATTCCAATTTTGCAAGATCAAGATTATGATTTAAATAAAACTTATTCAAATCAAATCGGTAACTTGAAACTCATGATCAAGTCATCAAAATCAATTTCGAGATTCACAAAATATCATAAAATCATTAATCTCGATCAGATGGAAAAAGCATTTTTTAAGTGATTCTTTTTCATCTAAGCATGCCTTAGTTCTTATATGCCAAATTAATATAAGCATGAAAGTTCAAGACGTAAAGGCAAAATCTTATAAGACAACTCATTTTTAAAATATTCATCATGTTTATTTTCATGAGATTCACAAGATTGGTAAAATAAATTCATTAATCTCAATAGGATAGAAAATTATTTCCATTTCATACAATTGATTTCATGTGAGGGTATTCAAATCTTTTTGTGAAAACAAGTATCATCATTTAAAATTGAAACATAAGTTTCATCATGATATAACATCTATCATCAAAAGACTATCAAGAAATTCATACATAGATGTACATGCACTATATCATCTTAATATGTCATGAGAATGTCATCTTAATTCATCATAAAAACGATAAGACCAAAAGCATATTAATCTAAAATGAGAGGTTCAAATTAACATTTACTTCAAAAACTCATGCATGACGTATACATATGTATGGATTAATCCTAAGCATTATCACATATCATATTATCATCCCTAATATTGCATCATTCAATATTTCAAAACATAACATGCATGAAACCTTTGCAATATACTTTCCATGATCAAATTTTTTAATTTTTCAAAGATGCTACAAAGAAAAACATGATATGATTTTTGAAAAACAATTTTTTTATTTCCTATTCCTACTATATAAATTAAGCACTCATGAAGGGCTTTAAGTAATTTCAAAATAATTCAAGAGAGTTGAGTTACTCACCTTGTAGTCGAAGCCCGTCAAAGCCCAATTTGCCGTTTCGCCTTTGGAAGTTTTTGATTCATCCTTGGTTGCCCTCCTCTTCTTTGGCCTCTTCCTCCGTTCAAGTTCATTGTTTATTTTAGATTTTTGTTTAATAAACTTATTAAGATTTAGTGTTCGAAGTTCAAGTTCAACATTGTCCTCATCACTTGAGTCATCGCTCGAGTGGTATTCATTTGTCCGGAGTTCCAAATCCTTCTTGTTCTTTGGAAGGTGATTTTGTTCATCATGTTCATCATGTGTATTGTGAACCATTTCATATGTCATCAATGAACCAATTAGTTCTTCAAGTGAAAAAATATTTAAATCTTTTGTTTCTTGTATTGCGATTATTTTAGGATCCCACCTTTTTGGAAGGGATCTTAAGATCTTGCTCACGAGATCAAAATTCGAAAAAGATTTACTAAGAACACTTAGATTATTGACGACATCCGTGAAATGGGTGTACATGTCGCCTATAGTCTCGCTTGGTTGCATTCGAAAAAGCTCAAAATTATGCAATAAAATGTTAACTTTCAAGTCTTTGACTCTACTAGTTCCCTCGTGCGTGATTTCAAGTGTTCGCCAAATATCAAAAGCCGTTTCGCACGTTGAAATCCGATTGAACTTAGTTTTGTCCATAGCGCAAAATAAGGCATTCATAGCCTTTGCGTTTAAAGAACAATAATTCTTCTCCAAATCCGACCATTCGTTCATTGGTTTAGAGGGAAGTTGAAAACTGTTTTCAATGATATTTCATAAATCCAAATTCATAGAAATTAAGAAAACTCTCATTCGAGTTTTCCAATAAGTGTAATCCAATCCGTTAAACAACGGTAGACGAAAAACCGATAAGCCCTCTTGAAAGCCATGAAGAGCCATTTCTCTCGGGTGTAAATCCAAAATGAGAAATACCGGGCTCTGATACCAATTGTTAGGATCGGAGCGGCACTAAGAGGGGGGGGGGGTGAATTAGTGCAGCAAATTAAAACTTCGGTTTTGATGAAATCTTTCGTATGATGAAAAGCAATATCAATGGAAACCGATTTTAGAAGCTTGATAACTTAGAAACGCATGGAAGCGTAGTAACTAAGTAGAGAAGTTTGCAGTATGTAAATGGCAAGAGTAGGATGCAAACCAGATAACGCAGTAGTTTTTAAAGTGGTTCGGTCAAAATGACCTACATCCACTTGCGAAGCCTTCTTCGAAGAGGCTTCCAACTTCCATTAGCAAATTTCTTGGAGGGGAAGGACTAATACCCTATTAGGACTCTAGCTGGGATAGTCCTAATTGAGAGGGACATTCTGTTAGGACTCTAGCTAGGAAAGTCCTAATTGAGAGGGACATTCTATTAGGACTCTAGCTAGGAGAGTCCTAATTGAGAGGGACATTCATGAGGAGGTTGTTTCTTAGAGAAAAATAAGGAGTTGTAAAGGAATAGGAGTCTTGAGTATGAGTCATATTAGGAGTTGGTTAGAAGTAGGAGTCTTGAGTAGGAGTCCTATTAGGAGTTAGGGTTTAGAAACCCTATAAATAGTCATGTATTCCACCTCTTTTCATAAGCAATAGATGAATCTTTTCTGTAGCCTTTGAGCAGCAACTTGGAGGGAGGAACCCCTATAGAGTTCCAAGGAGGCTGATCCCCTAAAGAGATCAACCCCAAGTTTAGAATCTGCAAGGGTTCTAACACCTGGTATCAGAGCAGCGTTCTTGGCATCTCGCTGCCCTTCCACTGCCATCCATCAACCCTCCACAACTGCCCAAAGCAATTCCCACAATTGCTTAAAAGATCATCGCCAAATTCCACCGTCATCTCCACCACCGCAGATCATCCTTTGATCTCCTTGTGAATTGCAACAGGTTCTGGTTTCCTACCTTACTGCTGCTGCAATTTAGTTATCCCTATTCGAAAATCCAAATAAAAAAAAATTTCGTTCCTATATTGCTGCAAATTTCATCGTAAGTTGCTGAAATTTTTCGACGAGAATTCTGCTATCGCAACTTACACCAATTTTCTTGCTGTTACTGTCAAAATTTTCTTGATTAAATTCGACATCCTTGTTGTCATATAAACTGAGATATTGCTATCAATTCCCTCCTCAAATCTCTCAAATTTTTTATGGAGATTTCGTCGAGAAACCGCTGTTTCTTTGACATTAATTCTGCTCTTACAAGACAACACAATTCTGCAGCAAACTTTCACTGATTTCTATCAAACCTATACATGCCTTTAACCCGTCAACAAAAGAGAGATCTTAACATCACAGATTTGGAGTCATATACTATGGCATCTGAGGAGGCAATCAATGCTAAATTTGAAGCCTTTGAGGCACGAATGGAGGATAAGATTCGGACTCTCCTTACCGAATTCGGTTTGGCCGACCACCAAGCCCGAAGAAATCACATCAAGGAGAGAGCTCTAATCAATCAAATCATGCCCAAAGAGATGACTTCCAAGGGAGGGGAGGTTCTATGACTGACCCCAACTATTCGCGCATGAGAGTGGACTTCCCTAGATGGGAAGAAGGAGACCCAATTGGTTGGATCTCGCGCGCGGAGCGATATTTTCGTTACCATAAAACTACGGATGCATCCATGGTGGAAATTGTAGCTATACATCTTGAAGGGGATGTCATACAATGGTTTGACTGGTTTAAACACACTTATGGAGCCCTTTCATGGTGACAATTCAAAGAAGGACTACTAATCCACTTTGGACCAACTTATTACGAGAACATTGACGGACAACTAGCAAAGATCCGACAAACCTCCACCATTCAGGAGTACCAAACCAGGTTTGAAAGATTATCTAATCAAACTCGTGATTGGTCTGAAAAATAACTATTGGGGACCTTTATTGAGGGCTTAAAGTCAGAGATCCGGGGAGAAGTTAAGGCGCGACAACCATACACGCTTATGGCAGCCATCTCTTTCGCACGACTTCAAGAAGAGCGATTGAACCATGAAGCCCGGAGGACTAGGATCACTCCACGACCTACAATACTAAAGCCCTCAGCCCCCCCTACTATCAACCGATTCCCTGCACCGAAAAGGTTAACAAGAGAAGAACTTCGAAAGCGATCTGCGAAGGGGTTATATTGGCATTGCGACGAGCCATGGAGCCGCCAGCATCGCTATAAAAAAGGTAGACTTCTTATGATTGAACCAGTAGAAGAAGAGGTCATTGAACATCTAGAAGAGAGTCTTGAACATGAAGAAGATATGGAAGAAGAGCCACAACCGACCGACATTACGGTACACGCACTAGCCGGCTACTCAAATCCGCAAACGATGAAAGTTGGAGGCCTTCTTAAACAACAACCGATCATTGTTTTTATCGACACGGGTAGCACTAATAACTTCCTGAATAGTAAGGTTGCTGCTCGGATGGCACTGCATATTGAAGGTTGCAGCAAGTTCGATGTAAAGGTTGCCGACGGCAGAATCCTAAAGTGCGACCAAAGATGTCCGCATGTGAAACTATTACTACAAGACTACACTAGGTGATGTCTCTTGGAACTTTTCTAAATTAATTATGAAATTCTACTGTAAGGGCAAATAGATCATCCTACGCGGGAAGCGCGGAAGCAACGTTACCACTGTTTCGACCCAACGAATGGAGAAAGTTTTATACAAGGTAAATGGTGGCTTTTTGATGCACCTCTAGCAGCAACCAGAGGGGAAGAAAATAGAAATTGAAGATCAAAATCTTGCCCAATTGCTTACTGAATTTGCCGACATATTTGCTGAACCGCGCGGTCTTCCTCCTTCTCGGCAACATGACCATCTAATTCCAATCCTTCCGGGCAAGCCCCCAGTGAACACTCGACCGTACCGATATCCTCACCTCCAGAAAGATGAAATTGAGAAGATCGTAAAGGAGATGCTTGAAACAAGGGTGATTCGGCCAAGTTGCAGCCCCTATTCCTCACCGGTGCTACTTGTACGCAAGAAGGACGGAACTTGGCGGATGTGCATCGCCTACCGAGCTTTAAATGGCATCACCGTCAAGGACAAATACCCAATACCAGTGGTGGATGAACTTCTTGATGAATTGAAAGGAGCTCGAGTCTTAACGAAGTTGGACCTCCGATCCGGTTACCACCAAATTCGGGTATGTGACAATGACATTCCAAAAACTGCATTTCGCACACATGATGGCCATTATGAATTCTTGGTAATGCCTTTTGGACTCACTAATGCTCCTTCAACCTTTCAAAGTCTCATGAATGATATATTTTGGAGCTTTCTTCGTAAATTTGTGCTGGTATTTTTCGATGATATTCTCGTTTACAGCCCTTCTCTTGAGACTCACTTTCAGCATTTACGGATTGTTTTGACGATCCTTCGGGAGAATACTCTTTTTGTTAAGCAACCAAAGTGCAGCTTTCTCCAGCAAAAAGTAGAGTAACTTGGGCATATAATATCAGAAGAAGGAGTGGCAGTAGACCCAACAAAAATTGAGGCAATGCAAGGCTGGCCAAAACCTACAAACGTGAAATTACTGCGGGGGTTCCTTGGACTAATGGGCTACTACCGAAAATTTGTTAAGGACTATGGGAAGATCAGTGCACCACTCACTTCTTTACTAAAAAAAGATGCTTTCCAATGGTCGGACAAAGCCTTTGCTGCCTTCGACAAACTTAAAGCAGCCATGACAACGACGCCGGTGCTTGCACTACCAGATTTCAATAAACCCTTCATCATTGAGGCCGACGCATCTGGAGTCAGAATTGGAGCTGTTCTCATGCAAAATGGTCGACCACTCGCATATACTAAGGAGATGCTTGCCATTGTACACGCAGTAACGAGGTGGAGACCTTACTTGATCGGCCGGCGATTTCAAATTAAAACTGACCATAAAAGCCTCAAGTACTTTTTGGAGCAAAAGATATCATCCCCTGAGCAGCAAAAATGGGTAACCAAACTTCTTGGATTTGATTATGAAATTATTTACAAAAAGGGGAAAGAAAACGTTGTTGCAGATGCACTCTCACGGCTACTTGAACAAGCTAAGGTTTTAGCCATCTCCCTTCCTACCACCGGTCTCCTCGAGGACATTAGGGAGGAATGGAAGAAGGATCCAGAGATCAGCAACATCATAACAAAATTGGAGGAGGATCCAAGTGCAATAGCCCACTACACTTGGGATTCAAGGGATCTACGCTACAAAGGTCGCATTGTGCTTATACCTGACTCCCCTTGCATCACAATCATCTTGCATGAAATGCACTCCATACCTTCAGCAGGGCACTCTGGATTCCTAAGAACCTACAAAAGAGTGAAGCAAAATTTTTATTGGAGAGGGATGAAAAAAATTATTGCTAAATATGTGGCACAATGTGATGTATGTCAACAGCACAAGGGTGAAACTGTGGCAAATCTAGGGAAGCTACAACCACTACCTATACCAGACTCAATGTGGACTGACATCTCCATGGACTTCATTGAAGGGCTGCCATCTTCCAAAGGTAAAAAGCACGATTCTTGTGGTGGTTGATCGACTTACGAAATATGCTCATTTTTGTGCTGTGAGAAATCCCTACACTGCCGCTAGTATTGCCCAGATTTTCCTAGAAAATATTGTTAAACTGCATGGGATGCCAAGGTCTATCGTAAGTGATCGTGACAGGATCTTCACTAGTAAATTTTGGACTGAGTTATTTCAGTTACAAGGTACCAAACTTAAGATGAGCACAGCGTATCATCCACAAACTGACGGCCAAACAGAGGTGGTAAATAGGTGCTTAGAGACGTACTTCCGGTGTTTTGCTAGCGACCGACCAAAAGAGTGGGCGAAATGGCTTCCCTGGGCCGAATGGTGGTATAATACTACATATCATTCATCTACAAAATGTGCCCCTTATGAAGCATTGTATGGTCGACCAGCCCCTGTGATTCCAAAGTATGTAATTGGCTCGGCCAAGGTAGATCAGGTTGACCAAGAATTGATTGATAGGGACAAACTCTTACAACTGTTAAAAGATAATCTCTCTACTGCTCAAGCCAGAATTAAGCAGCAAGCCGACACACGACGAAGTGAAAGAGAATTTTTAGTGGGAGATTGGGTTTATCTTCGCCTACAACCATACAAGCAACTCTCTATCAACACTCGACCCTCCATGAAGCTATCCTCACATTTTTATGGGCCCTATCAGATCACAGAGCGTATTGGAGTCGTGGCGTACAGACTTAAATTACCTGAAGATGCCAAAATTCACCCTGTCTTCCACGTATCATGCCTAAAGCCCAAGTTGGGAGAACACGAGTCACCCTAGATCCAAATGCCCAAGACAACTGAGGATGGAGTTATTCAAGCCCAACCACAAGCCATCCTCGATCGCAGGATCGTGATGCGTCGTCGACATCCATCTACCGAAGTACAAGTGCATTGGAATAATCTACCACTTGAAGACGCCACATGGGAACCATATGAGGAGCTGAAGACCCGGTTCCCTGAGTTCATGGAATCTCAGCCTTGAGGACAAGGCTGATTTGAAGAGGGCGGGTCTGTTAGGACTCTAGCTGGGAGAGTCCTAATTGAGAGGGACATTCTGTTAGGACTCTAGCTAGGAGAGTCCTAATTGAGAGGGACATTCATGAGGAGGTTGTTTCTTCGAGAAAAATAAGGAGTTGTAAAGGAATAGGAGTCTTGAGTATGAGTCATATTAGGAGTTGGTTAGAAGTAGGAGTCTTGAGTAGGAGTCCTATTAGGAGTTAGGGTTTAGAAGCCCTATAAATAGTCATGTATTCCACCTCTTTTCATAAGCAATAGATGAATCTTTTCTGCAGCCTTTGAGCAGCAACTTGGAGGGAGGAACCCCTATAGAGTTCCAAGGAGGCAGATCCCCTAAAGAGATCAACCCCAAGTTTAGAATCTGCAAGGGTTCTAACATACCCCTCTTACAACCTTTACAAGTGGTTCACACTCTTACAATTCTTTTCAACAAGATGGGAGGAAGTGAACACTTAAGCAATATGAAAAACAAGGCTTGCAAAGACTATTCTAAGGCTCTTAACTCAAACTATTGCTTTTTAAAAGGTTGTAATCTCAGCTGAGATTTGAGGGGTATTTATAGGCCTCAAGAGGATTCAAATTTGGGCTCCAAAATTTGAATTCTCTTTGGTTCCCGATGCTGGCGGTGCCACCGCCCAACTCTCGGGTGCTGGGCGGTGCCACCGCCTACACTATTTCAGCTCACTGGTTGGGCTCCAAAATTGGTCCAAACCAGTCCGAACTAGAGCCCAATTGGCCCCTACTTAGTTTATAGGATTAATACCTAATCCTAACCCTAAGTAACATGCTAACTACGAATTTAAAGACATTTTCTAAGCTATTACAAAGTCCGTAAGTCAAGACTTCTTCCGGCGAGCTTCCGGCGAACTTCTGATGGTTTTCCGATAAACTCTCGGAAACCTTTCTGCGGACTCCCGGCAAGCTCCTAGACTTCACAATTTGATCTTGACGAGTTCCAACGAGCTTCTTCGGCAAGCTCCGATCTTTCTCGGCGAGCTCCATGAACTTCCAACGAACCTTCTGGCGAGCTTCCGAAAAACGCTTCGGCAAGCTCCCTACTCATTCTCGGCTAGTTCTGGCAGCATTCCCGACAAACCTTCGGACTTCCGTCGAACTCTCCAACTCGCAATGAATCCTTCGTGCTTGACTCCGACACTTTGTTTTGCTTTATGTCTTCATCATTATCGTAGTTAATCCTGCACATACAAGCTAAAACTCTACTCCGATCTAGACAATTATTACAACGCGAATTGACATTCTGTTGCCCGGCACGTCATTGGTTGGCGCTTCGTCCGATTCTTCGGTGCATCGTCCTCTCTTGCAGCTTGTTGCCAAATCGGCGGTTGACCTCCGTGATATCCTTGGCACAATTTCACTCTCCTTGTCCCGATGCCCGACGTCCGAAGCCTTATGCCATCCAATATCTTGATGTGATCTCCTCCAGCGCAACGTCGATTCCTCCTGCGTTAACTGTCTAATCCTAATCGAGTAGACCTGCATCACTCAAAATGCAGTTTAAATTATAAACACATATCAAGTGGTTTCATCATCAAAATACGAGATTCAACAGAATCATGTTGGATCGGAGTATAACATATCAGAAGATTGGATGTCGCATCAAAGGATCGGTCGATGTATCGATATAAGGCTTCGGGTCATGAGTTGGGGCATTGGGCTAATAAGAGTGAAAATTACGCCATGGAAATCGGAGTTGTGGAGTTCAACTGGCCGATTGTGCAATAGGCCGCAGGAGAGGATGATACGCCGAAGAATCAAACGAAGCATTGATAAACCAATGACATGTTTGGCAGTATTTGATTCAAGCATTGTCATAATTGTCTAGATCAAAGTAGGTTTTTAGTGTCCAAGATTAACTATGATAGCAATCAAGAAATAAAGCAGAATGAAGTCCCGGAGTCAAGAATGAGATTTCATTGGAAGTTCGAGAGTTCATCGAAAGTCTGGACGTTCATCGGAAGTTCTATCGAAATTGACTAAAGAAGTCCAGGAGCTTGCCAAAGAAGCTCGTCGGAGCTCACTAAGAAGATTATCGTAAAGTGCAGGAGCTTGCCGGGAGTCCACTGGAACATTACCAAGAGATCGTCGAAAGTTCACCGGAAGCTCGCTGGAAGAAACCTAGACTTACCAGACTTATTTATCTTAGTATATGCCTTAAAATTCATAGTTAGCACATAATTGGATTGAATTGGGCCAACTCAATTATAGGACAATTGGGCCCAAGTTTGGGCTGTATTGGGCCAAGTGAAAAGGCTCAAATAGTGAGCCAATATGTCACGGACAAACTTCTAAACAGGATGTTTGATGTAATGCTTATGTATGTCCGTGTCGTTTGGTATGTTCATATTTTGCCTAGCATGTAGAGAGACAGCCGAAGGCTTAATAGTCCTATTTTAGTTGGGTTTGGTGGCCACTTTAGGCTTGTAAATAAAGGTTGTATCATGTGGATACTTGTGAGAGATTTTCGGTCTGTAGTGGACCATTTTGACCCTTTGTTGTACAACTATTCAGAGCTTATAAAGTCTATTTGTAATTTGCATTGTCTATGAAGTGTTCTAGGAAATGTTTGCTTATGGATCCCGAATGAGGTATTTTCTCTAACCCATTCTCTCTTTTGTGGGTCCTAAGGGACATGGGAGGCTTCGGGGAGGCTGACATTTACGGACGGATACGCAAGAGTGCCGCACGACTTAGGCAAAACCAGCTAAGTCCATGATAGATGGTATCAAAGCAGGATAAGCACTCATAGAAACACTTAGCATGCAAATGTGGGGGATCTAGCGGGGCTGCGTTGAGGGCAGTCAGCACACGCGTGACCGTTTGGGGGGAAAATGGGCTTGGAGATGTAGGGAAAAGGAGTCGCTTGAAGGAGCGGACATCTGAGATTAGCATTCAGAGGAATGGCCAACCCTTCACGCAAGAGGCACCACGAGAATAGGCAAGTTTGGAAGAACACGGAGCACACAAAGGTTGGGATGGTTGAGTTTGAGCTACGGCTCAACGTTGACAACTATACTTGATGGTGCTCAAGGTAAGCGAGGCGCTTGGTAAAGGATGAGACAATGCAAGGTGGAATGAGTTGCTCAGTGATCATAAGAGTTGTATAAAGCTCACAGAGGTGAGGGGAATTGCTAACTCAAAGAATTCAGTACTCATAAATGGGCATATATGCGGACGATGGAATGTTCGCGGCCATCCCAAGGCGACCGAAACTCGGTGCCATTGAGCATTAAAACTTTCTCTTCGGCATGTGAAGGATACGTCCGTAGGAGGCTGAAGTCTGCAACGAGTTCAGCATGTTGCTAGGCCTTGAGTGGTGCAGCGGGGGCTATATTGACGTGGAGTCACAATCTAACAAGTGCGTTTGCAGGAGGCAGAACAATGCACAGTTTGTTCAGCAAATTAGAGTAGTCCAAGGGGATGGTGGTCTCCGAAACGAAGAGAGATGTTGCTCCAACAAGACAGTTATCCAGGAGGGATAAGTCTCGACTCTCCATAGGGAGAATCATGTGGGATGGACCTCACATGTTGAGGAGGAGTACCTCAACAAACAACAACTCCACGAAGCTCAAAGGATCGAGTAAGTGGCGAGGAGTCATCGCATGATCTCGCTTGAGAGAATGCATTGGTGGATGCATTGCGAGATCAAGTGGGGGAGCGACCCAAAGCAACACAAATGAAGGCACACTTGGAGTCTATATGGAGATCGGACTCAAGGGAGGGTTGACCCGTGGAATAGTGGGTGCGAGGGCCACCATCAACTCAATGCAAAAACAAGGAGTGGAGCAACTAGGGTGTAACTTGGCAAAGTACCCAAACCACATAGAAGATGGAACATGGAGCAGAGGCATAGTGCTTTCTTTGGATAGAGGTCAAGGATATGAACTCTTGCAGAGGTAAGAGCAGGATCATGTTGTTCCATGGATCCTTCATTCTGACGGGGCGGACTAATCTTGTATGGTGCCAAAGACAAAGGGAGCTTCTGGGCACATGCACCTTATCTCGGAGAAGCATTTGATAGAGAAACTAAGGCGACTCAACTTGCAGAGGTGAAGTTAGGTTCAGAAGGCTTTAGCACGGGGCAAGAGGATGCAGAGGCAGGTACTCTTAAAGAATATGCCACAGTGTTGCCATTCAAGTTGCCTTGAAGGAAGTGGTGCACAGCGAAGATTGTGCTGGTAGGGGCAGAGGCCCAGGATCCATACAATGGTGCACTAATTACAATGAAGTCGGGGGACTTTGGGAGCTACTAGGCGACGGACTGTCCAAGAGCGATGCTTCATCTAGGTGTGACCCAAGAGTAGGTGGATGAAGGTCGATTACAAAACGAGCAAACAAAATTGAAGGTGGAAGAGACCCTGCAATGTATTAGCAGAGGCCACACATGGAGGGATCACAATTCGAGTTCATCCCATAAGGATCAGAATGCAATGGAGATGTCACCAGGAGGCGACATGGTACAACTGATCATGGTGGAACAATTCGTGGCAATACGATACACACGACATAGTCCCATGAGGAACTAGATCATACGGAGGTATGATCGGGAGCTACTGGAAGCTCCACTTCGGTGAACAACATGACGACAAGAAGGGCTATGGATTCAAGGAGTGAAGGTCATAGTATCGTAGTGGCAGGTCTTTCGTGCGTGCATCGAATTTTTCATCGGATGAAAGCCTTTGTCATCAGCATATGGGGGCTATGTTCCACCAAGGGAAAAGTTCGAATGCAAGTACCAGTGAGTCCCATGGGAGGGACTTGATCATACAGAGGTATAATCGAAGCAGCTGGAGAGTTGGACTACTCCAGAGCTTATATTCGCTCGGCAAGTCAGAGGACAAGGTCAAGAAAGCGAATGTTGCTACTAAGGAAGCTAAGAAGAACAAAATCAGTGCAAACTCTACAACATGATGGCAGAGGCCATGCATGGGAGTTACAATCGGTCTTTCCATTGATCAAAGGGAGCTGCTTAGAGAACACAGAGGTGTTGAAGCAGAGGGTCGAAAGGGGTGAGGAAGAGACGATGAGTCCAAAGGGACTTAGCTACCCAAAATCAAGTATAAGTTAGAATGGAGGTGGACTCGGAGGAGTGCCACAGAGACATATCTACTGATCGTGAAGAAAAGGGATGCAGATGCAAGGAGATGGATAGTAGGGCCATGGGCATGGCAGCGCCATGGTACCGCAGAGGCGGGACTTCCATAAAAGTCATTGATCCCTTGCTCTCATGGAGGGAGAGCGCTTGGTCGTGAAAGGGGCCAAAGAGGTGGAGCATGCAGAGGCAAACTCCAAGTACTGAGACAAGGCTAAAGGGCAGAGGCCAAGGAACTTCGTAAGACTGGTATCAACGAGCTTCTCATTAAGATAGCCGAAAGTGAAGGACTTCGGGTCAGGCAAGAGTGCACGACCAAGGAACGAAGTAGGTAGTACGCGATGCTGTACCTTTGCTACTCAGTGGAGTGGGCGGCAGGGTTGATGGAGAAGACGATACAATCCCAGAGGCGACCAAATCTATTAGAGAATTATTCCAAGTTGGGGTGAAAACTTCCTGCATTCCAAAAGTTTGATGGCATTGAGAAGGTGAATCACAGTAACTAACTCAATGCAAGGAGTGTAAACACTTCAAGTGCTTTAGAAGTGTGAGCAAAGAGCAGACGAAGGCCAGTAACCAGCTCGATGCATGGAGTATAACCTCGAGGAGATGGGCGAAGTCAAGTAATCTTTGCCTTCTCAACCCTTAAGAGAATGGGCGAAACTGAGTACTCTAATTCTCTTATCTATCCAGCAAAGGAGCTCTGCACAGGTTCAAAGACCCTTCGAAGATAATGGAAGACAATAATTGTCAAATCTTCACTAACGGTGATCAGTGCTACTGCGAGTAGATTGTTTGCTTCATTTCTCAATGAAATGCCAATCGAAAGCGGAAGTGATGCGAACCTACTTGGAAGTGATAACTAAGTGAAAGAAGAGTCAATGGGCAAATTTTGTGGAGGAAGGACCCAAAACTTCATAAGTTTGCGAGACGATGCTCGTTAAAGCTCCAACAAGCATCCACCCAGTTCAAGCAGCATAAGGCATTTGAGAGACTAGCGCAGTAAGGATGGTCTTTTCCTTCATCTGGAGGATTCGCAAGAATCAAGAAGGATCAACACAACTCAGCCAATCCCACACCAGAGTCAGAGTCATTGGTGAGTTGAAGCAGCATAGCGGATCAAAGGTTCGACTACTCAAAAACAGCAGCGGAAAGCAGTTGGGAGCCAAGAGGCGCATTGCAACTGGAGTAGAAGATTGAAGACTCAACGAAGGCGAGGAGTTGTAGTGTTCATAAAGGCTTCAACGAGGATGTCGAATGAATAAGTGGGAGAGAATGTCACGGACAAACTTCTAAACAAGATGTTTGATGTAATGCTTATGTATGTCCGTATCTTTTGGTATGTTCATACTTTGCCTAGCATGTAGAGGGATAGCCGAAGGCTTAATAGTCCTATTTTAGTTGGGTTTGGTGGCCACTTTAGGCTTGTAAATAAAGGTTGTGACATGTGGACACTTGTGAGAGATTTTCGGTTTGTAATGGACCATTTTGACACTTTGTTGTGCAACTGTTCAGAGCTTGTAAAGTCTGTTTGTAATTTGCATTGTCTATGAAGTGTTTTAGGAAATGTTTACTTGTGGATCCGGAATAAGGCATTTTCTCTAACTCGTTCACTCTTTTGTGGGTCCTAAGGGACATGGGAGGCTTCGGGGAGGCTGACCTTTGCGGACGGACACGCAAGGGTGCCATATGACTTAGGCAAAACCAACTAAGTCCTTGACAAATAGGTGGAACCGTTGTGGCACAATCTCCAAGACTTGGTCTGGAGGTGGTACCGTCGGTCTGGGTAGTGATACCACCAGACTGGGTGGTGATACCACCCAGACATAGTCTTCTAGGTAGTGGTACCGCTAGACTGGACGGTGGTACCACCCAGTGTTAGTGTTGCAAGTGGTGGTACCGCCCAACACAATTGGTAGTACCGCTGGTACCACGAAAATTGAGGATGAGATACTTTTAGGCTCTAAGTTTGAATCCACGTGAGGCTTATAAATACCATTCTCATCCCTGATTAGAACACTCACAATTGAGAGCAAAAAGAAAAGACCTCCTCTCAAACTCTAAGTGTGAGTGAAATTTAAGAGAAGAGCTAGTGGGCGTGTAAAGGTTATCTCCTAAGCCTGCAAAAGGATAATAGAGTTGTAAGAAGGTGGTTGGTCTTTGCCTATTGAAGGAAGACCATTAGTGGATGTTGGTGGCCTCGATGGAAGAGGAATCACGAGTGGATGTCAGTCTCGATGCCTGAACCACTATAAAACTTGATTTGCATTTCTATTCTTGCTATTTACCTTCACTGCAAACTATCTTACTTGCTTTACTTTCACTATGCTTATGAACATGTTTTCAAGTTAAACATATTTCCTTACGGGCTTTGTCGATATCGGTTTTATCGAAATGAAGATTTTTCAAAATTGACATTTTTATCCGGTACACTAATTCACCCCCACCCTCTTAGTGCTGACTCGATCCTAATAGAATTTGGTATCATGGTTAGAAACAAGGCTAGATTAGTGGCCTAGAGTTTCAACCAAGAAAAATCTATTAATTATGAAGAAACCTTTACACCTGTGGCAAGATTAAAAGCTATAAGGATGCTCCTTGCCTATGCAAGTTGTAATAACTTTAAGTTATTTCTAATGGATATTAAAAGTACTTTTCTTAATGGCTTTATTTCTGAAGAAGTTTATATTGAACAACCTCCCAGATTTGAGAATGATAATTTTCTGAATCGTGTGTTTAAATTGACTAAAGCTCTCTATGCAATAAAACAAGTTCCAAGGGCTTGATATGAGAGACTTAGCTCCTTTCTTATCCAAAATAATTTCTCTAAAGGCAAGGTCGATACTATATTGTTTATTAAAAATTTTGAAAATAATTTTCTTGTTGTTCAAATTTATGTTGATGATATTATTTTTGGCTCTACAAATGAATGCTTATACGAATTGTTTTTCAAGAGTATGATCCAAGAGTTTGAAATGAGTATAATGGGTGAACTAACTTTCTATTTTGGCTTACAAATCAAACAACTTAGTGATGGTATTTTTCTTAATCAAACAAAATATGTATTAGACTTACTAAAACGGTTTAATATGGATAGTTCAAAGGCTATCAATACTCCTATGAGTACCTTCACTAAGTTAGAGATTGATGAAAGTGGAGAAAGCTTTGATCAAAAAGCTTATAGGGGTATGATAGGTAGTTTACTATGCCTCATTGCAACTAGACCGGACATCATGTTTATGTTGGGAAATCTTCGGGGCGACATCACTTGCGCAACAGAAGAACAGAAAACAAAATCTCCAATTCCTAAAGATATGTTTGTTGTTGTGCGAAGATTGGTGTGCAAAAATCCACGAAATAGAAAACCACGTATGAGATAGACTGTGTTATATGGGCATATCTTATATCCCTGAATCCCTACAAATCTCTACGAGAGGGTGAAGGAAGTCAAATGTCCTCCTCTCTAGCGGTGATCCATACAGCAGGGCTATTATGATGCTCCTCAGAAACTCAAGGCCTGCTTTGAGGTGGAGAAGTGGAGAAGAATAGGAGAAGGCAACCAAAAAGGCTCTAGCCTATGAACTACTAGTCCCCTCCTATTTGTAGAGGTCCTTTATCAACTTAACCCTAATGGATCCTGCCCTATTAGATTAGTGGATCTCTATCCAATAATCTCTTATGGTCTCTTATTGGATCTCATTCATAGGATCCAATAATTCAGGGGCTTATTGGATATCCAATAAGATAGGGAGCTCCGGTAGATATCTCATTTCCGAACCTCTACTCATCGCAATGCCTACCAAATATGTGTGACCCTCTAGGCCCAATATCGAGTTGGCCGTGAGTTATACTTGTCAAAACTCCTTCTGGCTTAGTGAATTATTATCTTCATAATAATTCACTCGACTCATCAACTGCGGATGTACTAATAGTCCCCAAACGATACAAGGGAATCCAATCCATTGAACCTATCTATCCTCAATTATCATGTACTAATAGTCCCTCATCTCTCTAATATCCTAGAGACCGTATACCATGTTGAATCTTGGATTTTGATGATGAAACCAATTGTTAAGTGTTTATGATTTGATCTGCATTTTGAGTGACGTAGGAAGCTTTGATTAGGATGAGACAATTAAAGCAGGAAGAATCATATTGGGCTAGTGAAAAACATGTCAGAAGTTTGGACGTCAAATCGAAGGATCAGTTGACGTATCAATAGAAGGCTTTGAGTCATGGATCCGAGCATCGGGCCAAGAAGAGCGGATATTACGCCAAGGAAATCAGAGTTGCAAAGGTCAACTGGCCGATTGGGCAATAAGCTATAAGAGAGGATGATGCACCGAAAAATCGGACGAGGCGTCGATAGACCAATGACATGCCGGACAACATGATTCATGCTTAGTAATAATTTTCTAGATCGAAGTGTGTTTTATGTATGCAGGACTATCTATGATTGCAAGGCATAAGGCAAAATGAAGTCCAAGAGTCAAGAACGCGATTTCGTTGGGAGTTCAAGAACTCGTCAGAAGTTCTTTTTTTTTTATAAGTTTTTTTTTTATAAGTAAAAAAATAATCATGGGATTTGACTAAAGCAGGTCTCAAACCTATGACCTTCGCATTATTAGCACGATGCTCTAACCAACTGAGCTAATAGGCCAACTATTTAAAAGGAGTGCAACATGAGGACTGTCACGCCCCCCCCCCTCGAATTATCACATTTAGGAGGTGTGACCCTGTCTAAAATCAATAATATTATAATTCATCATCAATTCAATCTAGGATCCAATCTAACAATTTGAGGATACTAAGAATCATTCAAAATCAATATTCACAATTCATAAACCTATACGTTACATAAATCATAATCCACTTCACTCAAAGATTCACAAAATCTAAAGACAACTCAACTAAACATCAACCACAACACAAATCCATAATCATAGAAATATATACAATCATAAAATAAATAATTATTCACCATGAGTTCTTATCCTTATACAACTTAAACTTATCATTCCATAAACATGAGCGGTCTTTTAAACTTATACAACACAAAAGTATCCACATATCCTTAACATTACATCAGTAGTAAAGTATACTATACAACAAAAAAACCTATCATCCAACAAAGATTAGCTCAAAAATCTTCTAGCCTTTCACCGCTTCAACCCAATTCTAGCTTTTCAGTGCGTGACAAGCTACCCTGAAAAATTTATATAGCAACGGGGTGAGCATAAAGAGCTCAGCAAGTGACTAACGTATCCATGGCGATAGGAGAAGTTCAAGCAGGCTTAGTATCAAGATACAAAAGTAGAAATACAAGTGTTCATTTGAAGTCATCTCATTTGATATAAAATCACAAAGGTTTACCTCATTCAAAAACAGGCATTAGACATAACAATAGGAGAAAGGAAATTGGAGCATTTCATTGGCAAAAGAAGCATTTAGGCATATATCAAATGACACATGAAGCATTTAGGTGCATATCAAAGGCATAAGAGTGTTTGGGGGCATAATAATGACAAACGAAACATTTCAAAGTTTAACAAGTGAACCGAATAATAAACACAAGCTTGTATGTCATTTTTGATGTGGCATGCATTCCATTTTTATCCAAAGCATAATATGAACTCATCAACAAAGCTTTGGATATCATATCAATAAACATAGATGGCGCTGTGGGACCACATACATAATGTGATTCATCCATTTCTGGATGACCACCAAGCATAAGTCTCCCACGTCTGGGAGCTCCATCCACCCACGTTTGAGTGAAGTCAATGGGGCCGGCAGAGCAATCGCGGGCTCTAAGCATAACTCCCTTTACCATTTCTGGCAAAGGTTCATAATATCCCATAAGACACCAGAGTACAAAAGGATAGTATGAACAATAACATTGAGACATATCAGAAGCACATGCAGAACAACGAAGATATGCATGTGCCTTTATCAAACAAGGTAATGCAAACAAAGCATTACATAATAAATTTCAGATATATAACAACTTCAGGATGAACAATACAAGAATTTCAAAGGACTAGTATAATGCTCAATTGAAGAAGAATTTAGCAGAAATCAAATTTCCAATAGGATGAAAATTGAATAGGTAAAACCCAACAAAGTTTTCAATTCTGATAGAATTTGAATGGTATATTTCCTGAATTATTTGAGTGACCAAGCATGCTCCAAATCACTAAAAATAGATGTCATTGGAAAGATGTATCAATCTATTTTCGGATGAACTCAGATTTATAATTTTTTGAGTTCTTAACAGGAAGTTACAATAAATAGAGTAAAGGAAGGTCAGAATTGATCATCCCTATTTTGCAGACTTGATAGAATCAATTTAAACAGATGTTTCAGAAGGAAAACATACTTCAAAATTTCTACATTTATGTCAAAAGAAAGATATGCGAATCTAGTTTCTAAAGAACTAAGTTTTGTATAATTCAGAATTTTCACTAAAGAGTTATTAGCAATTTAGTAATAGAAGGTCAGAATTGATCATCTATGTTTTACAGAATTGATAGAGTCAATTTAAACAGATGTTTCAGAAGGAAAACGTACTTCAAAATTACTAAATTATATGTCAAAAGAAAGATATGGGAATCTAGTTTCAAAATAATAAGTTTTATATAATTCGGAATTTTTACTAGAGAGTTATGAGCAATTTAGTAACAAAAGGTCAGAAATTTCAGTCCCTATTTTGCAGAATTTGTAGGGTTAATTGAAACAGAAGTCTTAGTAGGCATTTAAACTCCAAATCATTCAATCTCAGTGTCAAAATAAAGATATTTGAGTCTACTTTCAAATGGATTAGGCTTTGACTAAATCAGAGTTTAGTGCTAAAATTTCAATCCAAAAAAATGTATAGAAGTCAGATTACCAAAAAATTTCAGATTCATGGCTTTGTATCAAAAGGAAAGAAAGGTTTGGTACTAAGCTGAAATCTTTTGAATTATGAAGTATTAAAAGGAAAACTGAGATTAGGAATTCTGTAGGAAGAGGTTAGAATACTTGCCTTAGATGAGTTTGATTCCCAAATATAGGGAGTTCATGCAAAACCTCAAACAAAGTTTCCACTTCTTCTTCTTCTCTTTCTTCTTCTTCTTCTTCTTCTTCTTCTTCTTCTCTTCTTCTTCTTCTCCTCAAACTAACGTTGGCTGCAAATTTTCATTTTAATGGTGCTAGGTTTGGCTCATGCTAAAATAGTGAGGTGGCAAGCATGCATGGGGGTTTAGGTGTCATCTTTAGAATAAATACAAGTGACTCATCCTTGTTAGTGACACATGTCCTCCATTTTATTTTATTTTATTTTTATTTACTCAATTCTGAATATTCTATAAATCATATCAAAATTTTATTATTTACTCTTAGGTCCTTAGCCATAAAATTTAATATAATATTATTTAAAAAAAATTATTTAAATAATCCTCATATTTACAAACAAGCATTTACTAATTTTTTTTTTTTTAAATGGGGGATGTTACAAGGACTATCGAAATTGATCGAGAAGTTCCGGAGCTTGCCAAAGAAGCTCATCGGAACTCACCAAGAAGATCATCATAATGTCAAAGAGCTTGCTAGGAGTCCTCTAGAACATTGCCGAGAGATCGTCGGAAGTTCGCCGGAAGATCGCCGGAAGCTCATTGGAAGAAACCTAGACTTACAAACTTTGTTTAGCTTAGTAAATATCTAAAAATTCATAGTTTACACATAATTTGGATTATAATTGGCCCAACCTAATTAGGAGACAGTTGAGCTAAGTTTGGGCTGTGTTGGGCCAAGAGAAAGGCCCAAACAGTGACCAAACAAGTAAAACCATCGTGACACAGTCTTCGAGACCGTGTTAGGCAGTGGTACTACCCAGACTCAGTCTCCGAGAGTGTCTAAGTGGTGGTACCACTAGTCTGGGCGGTGGTACCGCCTAGTGATAGGCTATAGGCGGTGGTACCGCCCGTACCATAAAATTTCGGGGGTTTGAATTTTAGGCTCTAAATTTGAATTTATTTGGGGCCTATAAATAACCTAGCTATTCCTGTATAGATAAATAAGAAATATTGAGCAAAACTCTATAATTCTAAACTTGTAAACCTTAGAAAGTTTAGTTCCCTCCTCCCAAAACTCAGAGAGAGTTCTAAGAGAGGTGTCAGAGGGATACCTTGTAAAAGAGGGTTGTAAAAGGTTGTCTCTGTTAGGATCAGAGCGGCACTAAGAGGGGGGGGGGGGTGAATTAGTGCAGCGGATTAAAACGTTGGTTTTGACAAATCTTTTGATACAATAAAAACCGAACTTGAAAAGCTTAACTTGAACGCGTGTTCGTAAAGGTATACAGCAAAGGTAATGAGGAAATAAAGCACGTAAAGGTTTGCAGTAATGTAAATAGCAATCATGAAATGCAAACCAAAGATCACGCCGATTTTAATTTGGATCGGTCAAATGACCTACATCCACTTGCGAGGCCCTCTTCGATGAGGCTCCCACCTTCCACTAGCAAATCTCTTGAAGGGGAAGGGCAAATACCCCTCTTATAACTTTTTACAAGCGGTTCACACTCTTCCAAATTATCAGAAAGAAAGAAGGAGGTGAACATTCTAGCAAATTAAAAACAAGACTTGCTAAAACTTTTCTAAGACCTTTCTCTCAATCAATTGCTTCTCAAAAAGTTGTAATCTCAGTTGAGAATTGAGGGGTATTTATAGGCCTCAAGAATATTCAAATTTGGGCTCCAAAATTTGAATTCTCTTTGGTTCCCGATGTTGGCGGTGCCACCGCCAGTCATTGTCTAACACTGACAGTGTACTGGCGGTGCCACCGCCTGGCACTCGGGTGCTGGGCGGTGCCACCGCCCAGTCTAGCGGTGCCACTGCCAGACCCTTCAGTTCACTGGTTAGGCTTTAAATTTAGCCCAAACCAAGTTTAATTTTGGGCCTAGTTGGCCCGTAACCAGGATATAGGATTATCTTTTAATCCTTTTTTTTTTTATAAGTAAAAGTAAATTGATTATGTGAAAAGTTTCTACAAATAGCTTTATCTATACAAGTCATAGACAAAGCCAAGTAACTCATAGAGTGCGAATGCGATAGTTATGGCTAATAGTAAAATTAAATTTGATAAAAATATCTTTTTCTCTTTGGGTAAAGTGCTCCGTTTTGAGATCTTGCTCTATACAGGATCTTGAGTCTCTAATAATCTCTTTCAAGAGCTGAGCATAGTTCTTGGTGCAAGTTTGGTTGCGGGGCAGTCTATTGAGTTCAAATCGCTGGAGAATCTCCTTCCATATCCATTTTGTATAATCATAAGCAAAATAGAGGTGGTCAACAGTTTCTTCTTGTTGCATACAAAGTGAGCATCGGTTAACATGATAGATACATCTTCTTTTCATATTGTCTATTGTAGGTAGTTTATTGAGAATGGTCTACCATGTACATAAGGAATGTCTTTGTGATCCCGATCGATCCCATGTCCAACTGCTTGGGACCCACTTGTTATTTCTTTGCCTAATTTGATTCCATGCGGATGTGGTACTAAATTTGTCATTGTCATGAGGCCAAATAAGTATATCTGAAGAGTTGTTCCTAATTAGAATAGCTATAATAATCGGCCAAAGTGATAACATTTCGGGAGAAATAGGATTAGGGAGACACCAGGTACCGTTAGCAATGAACTCGGAAACCTTCCAATCTTTGGGAGCCCCAAGATCTTTTCGTATTATGTCGCCATATAATTGAAATATACTCTTCCCATTCACCCAAGGATCGTACCACATATTAGTACTAGTTCTAGAAGAGATTGCATAAGAAATGTGTTTGATTAGCCAATTCCTTGCCTTTAAAATTCCTTCCCAAGCTGTAGAGTGGTATGTTCTTATTGAAATTTCCCAGATTGATTCCTTTGAAAGATACCTAGCAGAAAACCCAATGTGACCATAAGGAACATTTGTTTTGCAAAAGATCCCACAATTGCTGTACCAGACATGCTTGACTCCAATCTCTAGTATTTCTCAAGTTTAGCCCCCCTTCATCTTTCGGTTTGCAAATGCTAATCCTAATTACATGTGAACTACATAACTAAAAACATCCCAAGCACGTTATCAACGTGGAGTCTTGTTCCGGCGAGCTTTCCGACGAACATCCGGCGGACTTCTGATATGCCCTCGGATTTCTTCTGACGGACTCCCCGCAAGCTCCCGATCTTGTGACGACTTCAACGAGTAGCCGAGCCTTCTTGGTGACCTCCGTGAACCTTCAACGATCTCTTCGGCGAACTTCCAAAAATTCCGACAGGTTCCCGATTTCTTCTCGGTTGGTTCCGGCAGCATCTCCGACGATTCTTCGGACTCTTAAACGTCCATCGAACTTGACTCCGGTATTCTTACTTTATGTTTTCTGGTTATCGTAGTTAATCCTGCACACTTTAAAGTCCGAGATTCAACAATCTCCCCCTTTTTGATGATGACTATCAATTGATGACGGAGTTAAACATAACTCCCCCTATCTATATGCCATATTATGAGAAGATAAAAACACTTGAATTCCATCCCATTGAATTCAAGCATAAACCGATAAGTTCTAATCGTTGAACTTGTCGTTATTCTCATTAAGCATAAGTAAATACGAAACTTCGATGAAAATAATTTTCAAGTCAAATGATAATGGACGATTTTTACTACTACAAGAGATAAAGATTTTCAACATGAATTTCATGATATAGATGTAAGGCATGCTTTCAATATGATCAATCAATCTTGCGATATTCTTAAAGATTTTGCAAGGCATATAAGACATTTGTATCACACAATCTTTTGCAATTCATATAAGTAATGCTATCAAAATCAATTCATATAAGTCATGCTATCAAAATGGTACAAGTCATCACTTTTTCTCCCCCTTTGTCATCAACAAAAAGGAGATGAGACTTTGAAGCACACAATTTATGATCATAAAATCATTAGAGAAAGAATTTAGCATTAAGATTAATCATTCAAATTTGCCAAAAATATTTATCCAGAATTCATCTTAAAAAAAATCAGCATTCATCCAAAAAAAAAAAATCAGCATTCATTCGAAAAAAAAATCAGCATATATCCAGAATTTTAAAAATACATCTAAAAGGAGGGTTCAGTTTTCATTCAAAAGTAGAAGGAGAAGGATAATATGTCGTTTGGAAATGAAGGAGAAGGATGAAGTCAAATTCACAAAGGAACGAAAAGGATGAGATATTTGTCATATTTAGACAAGCTTATTTTCAGGAATAACTTAACTTGCCTAGTTCCCTTCTAATGAATTCAAATTGGTCTTCATTTAAAACTTTTGTAAAAGTGTCTGCTAATTGATGCTTTGTGTCAATAAATTCTAAAACAACATTATTGTTAAGGATATGATCACGTATGAAATGATGCCTAACGTCGATGTGCTTAGTTCTAGAGTGCTGAATTGGATTTTTAGTAAGATATATGGCACTTGTATTATCACATTTTATAGGAATATTTTTTAAGTGAATTCCATAGTCTTCTAATGTATTTTTCATCTAAACAACTTGTGCACAGCATGCACTTGCAGTAATGTATTCGGCTTCTGCCGTAGATTGTGCAACTGAATTTTGCTTCTTGGAAGTCTAAGAGACAAGTGCATGTCCTAAAAATTGGCATGTTCACTTTTTCTATCTATCCTGCATCCGCCAAAATCGGCATCTGCATAAGCTATTAAATCAAATTTATCAGATTTTGGATACCACAATCCTAAATTTGGAGTTCCTTTAAGATATCTAAATATTCTTTTAACACTCTTAAGATGAGATAATTTAGGATTAGATTGAAATCTAGCGCAAAGTCCTATACTAAACATAATATCCGGTCTAGTCGCGGTGAGGTAGAGTAGACTACCTATCATTCCCCTATATATTTTTTTATTGAAATTTTCACTATTTTCATCCAAATCTAACTTAGTCGAAGTACTCATCGGGGTGTTTGTTGCTTTTGAATTATCCATGTTAAATCGTTTTAACAATTCTAATGTATATTTAGATTGGTTAAGAAATATACCGTCACTAAGTTGTTTGATTTGTAATCCTAAAAAGAAAGTTAATTCACCCATTAAACTCATTTCAAATTCATGACTCATACATTTGGCAAATGATTCACATAGTGATTCATCCGAAGAGCCAAAAATAATATCGTCAACATAAATTTGCACAATAAGAAAATTATCTTCAAAGTGTTTGATAAATAATGTAGTATCAACCTTGCCTTTGGTAAAATTATTTGAAATAAGAAAGGAACTAAGCCTTTCGTACCAAACTCTAGGAGCTTGTTTTAAACCATAGAGAGCCTTCAACATATACTTCTTCCGAAATAAAACCATTTAAGAAGGCACTTTTGACGTCCATTTGAAATAGTTTAAAGTTATTACTACTAGCATAGGCAAGGAGCATCCTTATGGCTTCTAATCGAGCCACGGGAGCGAAGGTTTCTTCGTAATCGATATCTTCTTCTTGGTTGAAACCTTTGGCCACTAATCTAGCCTTGTTTCTAACCACGATACCACTTTCGTCTTGCTTGTTTCTAAAGACCCATTTAGTACCAATGACTAAATGGTCACTAGGTTTAGGAACAAGCTTCTATACCTTATTCCTCTCAAATTAATTCAATTCCTCTTGCATTGCAATAACCCAAAAATCATCTTTTAAGGCCTCGTCAATGCATTTAGGTTCAATTTGAGAAAGGAAGGCGGCGTTAGCACAAAAATTCTTGAAAGAGGAACGAGTTTGAACCCCTTTTGATGTATCTCCTATAATTAGCTCCTTTGGATGAGCATCTATATACTTCCATTCCTTGGGTCAGGAAATTTTGGAAGAAGGTGCATCCAAGTTGCTATTTTGAGGAGGGGGTTCATTTAAATTCAAATTATCAAAACCAAGATTATCATCAAAATCAATTTTCTTTAAATCAGAAATTTCATTAAAAACTACATGAATAGATTCTTCTATTACTAAGGTTCTTTTGTTAAAAACCCAAAAAGCCTTAGAAATGGAAGAGTAATCAAGAAAGATGCCTTCATCGGATTTAGCATCAAATTTTCCTACGGCATCCCTTTCATTCAAAATAAAGCATTTACAACCAAAAACTTTAAAATAAGAAATATTTGGTTTTTTGTTATTCCATAATTCATATGGAGTTTTTGATAGGGACGGTCTTATTAGAACCCTATTCATGATGTAGCAAGCCGCATTCACGGTTTCAGCCCAAAAATACTTGGGTAGACTATGTTCATTTAACATCGTTCTTGCCATTTCTTGTAGGTTTCTATTTTTTCTTTCAACTACTCCATTTTGTTAAGGATTCCTCGGAGTAGAGAAGTTGTGATTGTATCCATTAACTTCACAAAAATTTTGAAAGTCATGGTTTTGAAATTCGCCACCGTGATCACTCCGAATTGATGAAATCATGAAGCCTTTTTCATTTTGAGTGAGTTTACTAAATTTAGAGAAATACTTGAAATAATCACTTTTGTGAGCTAAGAAATAGGTCCAAGTGTATCTAGTATAGTCACCCACAATTACAAATGCATATTTGCTTCCTCCTAGACTTGTCGTGTCAATTGGTCCAAATAAGTCCAAATGAATCAATTGTAATGGTCTAGTGGCGCTAATTTGAATTTTTGGTTTGAAACTAGTTTTTATTTGTTTACCTAGTTGACATGCATCGCATACTTTGTCCTTAATAAACTTCATATTTGGAATTCCTCGTACTAATTCTCTAAATGAGATCTTAGATATTAGTTTCATGCTTGCATGGCCTAGTCTCCTATGCCAAAGGCGAGCATCATCATTTAAAGCGGAGAAGCACATTTCATTACTTAGTTCATCAAGGTTGATGGTGTAGACATTATTTTGTTTTAATGCAATCATAGTTATGTTATGGTTTGGTTTTTCAATAATACATACATTTGATTCAAATCTAACGATATAACCTTTATCGCATAATATACTAACACTCAAGAGATTATGTTTCAATCCATCAACTAGTAAGACATCATCAATAGAAAATTTTAATTTGTTATCTATGGTTCCCTTGCCAATGATTTTGCCTTGCTTGGTTCTTCTTTGCTAGTGAGCATAGAGAAATGAGATGGATCTCCAGTCATATGTCTTGAGCATCCACTATCTAGATACCATCTCTTGCTCCAAGCTTGTGATGGTGTATGTTTCTACAATAAGGGATTATTTTTAGGTACCCATTTTCTTTTGGGTGCCTTAAAAACTAATTTGACTTGTTCATAATATTGCATAGAATTGATCATGGTTCCTTTAGGAACCCAAATTAGTTTGTTCGGACTAGTTTTCTTAAATGGACATTTATAAGTTTTATGTCCATATTAGCAACAAAAGTTGCAATTGCTTTGGTGCCGAACATGTAAGATAGGGCCTTTAATGAAGGTGGTTGGATTTTGGTGAGGACTTCTCACAAATCCGATTCCACTTCTTTTGGGAACATGACCCTTATTTATAAGGATCATGTTCAAAGACTTACTACCAACCTCGAATTTCTTCAAGGTGTTCTTAAGTAGTAAGTTCTCCTTTTGGAGAGTTTCTAGATCATGGCATTTTATACATAAAGCTAAACTATCATGATATTCAGTCTTTAATTTATCGATATCACAAGTGAGACTATCATGCTCCTTTTTTAGCAATTTATATTTTCTACTAATTATGTTACATTCATCAAATAACTCATGGAAGGCATTTAATAATTCATGATATGGTAAATCTGCATCAATTAAATATGTTACCTCTTCTCCGATGGCCATTAGGGCATAATGAGCAACTTGCTCAGTGTTGGACTTCTCTTCTTCGGACGTGCTTGAATCATTCCATGTTGCCTTGAGCGCCTTCTTCTTTGATGTTTTCTTTTTTGCTTGGGGACAATCGTTCTTGTAGTGTCCTGATTTTTTTTGCACTCATAGCAAATCACTTGGTCCTTCTTGTGTTCAAATTTATTTTTTATATTATTTTTAAATTTGTTCTTTCTTAAATATTTTTTAAAATTTTGAGTTAAAAGTGTAATGTCATTGTCACTGTCCTCATCACTTGATGTTCCTTTCAAGTGATCTTCTTGCGATGTGAGTGTCATATCCTTCCTGTTCTTTAGAAGGGGGTTCTCGAGCTCGTCATGAGCTTGACATGTCATTTCGTAGGTCATTAGAGACCCAATAAGTTCTTCAAGAGAGAATGTTTTAAGGTCTTTGGCCTCTTGAATGATCATAACTTTTGGATCCCAACTTTTAGGGAGGGATCTTAAGATTTTAGTTACTAGTTCAAAGTTAGTAAAATCTTTACCAAGAGCTTTGAGTCCATTGATGACATCCATGAACCCGGTGTACATGTCTCCGATGGACTCACTTGGTTTCATTCGGAAAAATCCGTAAGAGTGCACAAGGATGTTGATTTTGGACTCTTTCACTCGGCTAGTGCCTTCATGAGTGACCTCAAGAGTTCTCCAAATATCAAAAGCCGGATCAGAAATTGAAACATGATTAAATTCATTTTATCTAGTGCACAAAACAAGGCATTCATAGCCTTTGCGTTTAAAGCAAAAACCTTCTTCTCCGATTCATTCCATTCGCTCATCGGAAGAGAAGATTTTTGAAATCCGTTTTCAACAATAGTCAAAAGCTCGAAATCCATGGAAATGAGGAAGATCCTCATACGAGTCTTCCAATAAGTATAATCCGACCCATTAAACATGGATGGATGTGTGATAGAATGACCCTCATGTATGCCGGGGTAAGCCATCTCTCTTGGGTATCAAACCAAATATGAGAGTGAGCCTAGCTCTGATACCAATTGTTAGGATCGGAGCGACACTAAGAGGGGGGGGGGGGGTGAATTAGTGCAGCAGATTAAAATGTTGGTTTCGACAAATCTTTTGATACAATAAAAATCGAACTTGAAAAGCTTAACTTGAACGCGTGTTCGTAAATGTATGCAGCAAAGGTAATGAGGAAATAAAACACGTAAGAAGGTTTGCACTAATGTAAATAGCAATAATGAAATGCAAACCAGAGATCACGCCGATTTTAAAGTGGTTCGGTCAAATGACCTACATCCACTTGCGAGGCCCTCTTCGATGAGGCTCCCACCTTCCACTAGCAAATCTCTTGAAAGGGAAGGGCAAATACCCCTCTTACAACTTTTTACAAGCGGTTCACACTCTTACAAATTTTCAGAAAGAAAGAAGGAGGTGAACACTCTAGCAAATTGAAAACAAGACTTGCTAAGACTTTTCTAAATCCTTTTTCTCAATCAATTGCTTCTCAAAAAGTTGTAATCTCAGTTGAGAATTGAGAGGTATTTATAGGCCTCAAGAGGATTCAAATTTAGGCTCCAAAATTTGAATTCTCTTTGGTTCCCGATGCTGGCGGTGCCACCGCCTGTCAGTGTCTGACACTGACAGTGTACTGGCGGTGCCACTGCTTGGCTCTCGGGTGTTGGGCGGTGCCACCGTCAGACCCTTCGGTTCACTGGTTTGGCTTTAAATTTAGCTCAAACCAAGTCTAATTTTGGGCCCAGTTGGCCCCTAACCAGGATATAGGATTATATTTTAATCCTAATCCTAATTACATGTGAACTACATAACTAAAAACATCCCAAGCAAGTTTTCAACGTTGAGTCTTGTTCCAGCGAGCTTTCCGACGAACTTCCAGCGGACTTTCGATATGCCCTCGGATTTCTTCCGACGGACTCCCAGCAAGCTCCCGATCTTGTGACGACTTCAACGAGTAGCCGAGCCTTCTTGGTGATCTCCGCGAACCTCCGACGATCTCTTCGGCGAACTTCCGAAAATTCCGACAGGTTCCCGATTTCTTCTCGGTTGGTTCCGGCAACATCTCCGACGATTCTTCGGACTCTTAAACGTCCATCGAACTTGACTCTGGTATTCTTTCTTTATGTTTTCTAATTATCATAGTTAATCCTACACACTTAACTCAATAATATGGATTAGATCAATTAACCCATCAATTGATTTTATCATCAAAATCCGAGATTCAACATTCTCCTAAACCTGTTAAAAGGAAAAGAGAGGTGTAAAAGGTGGTTGGTCTTTGCCTATTGAAGGAAGACTGATAGTGGATGCCGGTGGCCTCGACGGAAGAGGAATCGGCAGAGTGGATGTAGGTCACGATGACTATACCACTATAAAAATCTGGTTTGCGTTTAACTACAAAACCACTTTACTTGCTTTACATCCACTACACTCTTCCATGCACTTTTAAAGTTATTACCTTTACGAAATGATTTTTCATCGGAAACAGATTTAATTGCAATGAAGTTTTGAACTGACGTAATTTTTCCCATTGCACTAATTCACTCCCCCCCCCCCCCTTGTAGTGCCGACTCTTTTCCTAACAATTGGTGTCAGAGCCTTGTATTTCACATTTGGTTTAACACCCAAGAGAAATGGCTCTTTTCGGCTTTCAAGAGGGTCACTCTCTCATTCATCCTCCCTTGCAAGTTCTTGATATCTTAACATGATGCAAACATGGCATATTGCTAATATGGCAATCATAGTTATCATTAATTTATATATTTTCGATGATGGCATAATCATAGCATCAATTTATATATCTGTTTTTTTCAAAATAATATGGCATTTATAGCATCAATTCATATATTTCTCCCCCTTTGTCATCAACAAAAAGGAGAACGATATAAACAACTTTTAAATATACGTGCGATGCCATAAGTAGGTTCATGTCATTTATCTACATAGAGTGATAGAATACAAACATCTCAAGAAAAACATAACATGAAGTGAAAACTTCTTCCTTTTTATTTGTTATTATCTTTTTGCATGAAGGAGGAAAGCCAATTGTGTAGTTCAAATCGATAGGATATTAAGGCATGCTTTACAAGGATCAGGATATTTGTGTAAATCAAATCCTTGCACATAAAAATATCTTCCTTTTATAAGAAGGAATCATCAAATCTATTTCTCAAGGAGAATATTTTTCATATGATAAGTCTAAAAGATATGCATTTGCTAGATGATTCTATTTGTCAAAAATCAATGATGTGAATCAAACTATAAGTGACATATGTTTATTAAGTCCGAAAGAAAATAATGTATGAAATCCGATTGGAACTGAAAATTTAATTTAATACTTTTATGCAATCGGACAAGACTATACAATCATGAAGACATACTCATTGTTATGGAAATTTCTTGTATGTTATTTTAGGCATGTAATGGCAATTAAGTGATTTGATCATTCAATCAATAAAGTCCGAATAATAATTTTAACAAATTTATGCATTCGGACACATCAACATCATGGCAATACATCAATATCATGGTAATATTTAACATCATGGTAATGTCTTATCAATTTCATGACTATGTTACTTTCTCATATCATATTTACCAAGACACGAGGTTTTCAAAGTAGGCATTATAGAAACATGAAATCCGACAATGAGTAACGAGATTGAGCATATTCTCACCAATTAATACATCAAGTAACCATATCAGCGATTAGTAGTCATCAAGGCATTGTGATCAAGGTGAGTAATATAAAGAGTTTAAAACAACATAATTGTTACAACAAGAGGTGATTGTGTCCACATATACAAGCTTATTCAGGAGGTGGAAAATTAAAGTGCCTAAATAAAGAGTCAAATTGTTAATGAATTTGCTGTAGTTCAAATAGGATTTGATCTTGTCGATGTTTAAGCCGATCTTGTCTTTGTTCAAATCGGTCCATCTGAATTCCAATGTCTTCGATAGATGATGCAGGAGCTTGCCCAAATGGATGTGTTTCCTCAAAGGGACAGATCGAAGGAGATTGAGTACCCCTAAAGGCTGGTGTTTCGGGTTCTAGTTCAGGTTGAGGGGGATCGGTTCTTCTAGGCATTCTAACCCAATTACCGTTTCTATAAACACATCTCAATCGATGAAGTAGATTTTTGTTTATTATGCTAAACTTATCTACTTTCATCACTTCTTCGTCGGGTGGTATTGGAATATCGTAGGCTTTAAGTATTCTAGTGATTATACCACCATATGGAAGCATCATGTCTCTCTTAAATAGTTCTATCATGTTTTGTTGTATAAGGTATCCAAAACAGATGTTATGTCCTTTCATGATCCAATACATGGTTCCTAATTCCATTTGACTTACTTCATCATGATGGTATTATTTAGGGAGAATGGTGCTAGTTAGGATATGATGAAGTACTTTTGTATTTAGTGGTAGTAGATGTTCACAACTTTTAGGAACTATCACTAGGTTGGGATTACCGAAAACTGTTCCTAAGGCTTCAACATATGTTATCCCAACTGTTTCATTGTCCCACGATCCTCTAAAATAAAGTCCTCTATTTTTTACGGGAATGCCTATCATGTTGCAAATGAATTTATCCGTAATGGAGATGTGTTGTCCTAAGAGATAGGTAGACATTCTTTCTTCTTCATCTACTTATATATTGTTGTAAAACAGTCAACAAGTCTTGGATAGATGGGTTCACTAATTTGTAAAATAGGGAGTAGATCTAGGTTTACAAACCATTGGATTGTCTCTAAGTCTCTTAGTTCATCTAAATCTACATGTTTTCCCTTATTGACACTTCTAAATTCGAAAGAGGAAAATTTTTTAGCATGATATTTTGAATCGAAAAGGGTAAGATCAAAGTCTTCCACTAATCTCCTCTTCCCTTTGTCCCTTGAGGATTTTCTAGAGCCCATAACTACTATTATTTAAGAGGATAGTAATGAGCAAGAGTAAGTGAATCAAAAATAGAATTTAGAAGCTTCTTAGAGAATACCTTAAGTGAGATCTTCAAGAGGAGAGATTGTTGATCTTTTACTTCGAAATGAGGAGTATTTGGGATGCTAAGAGGGGAGAAATGGAGGTGGAGAAGCTTTGGGAGAGTAAAGAGGGGAAGGGAGTGAGTTGGGGTCGGTTCCACCACCGGCCCTAGCTTGGTTTAAAAGGGGGCAGGATTGTGGGCGGTTGCACCGCTGGCTGGGGCGGTGCAACCACTTGCAATAAGTGATAGCCGGAAGTCTATCTCCAGCTAGGGTGGTGCCACCGCTTGCAGGCGGTGAGCACTCGTTTTGACTACTGTGTGATCTGATTTGAATGTTTTTGACTTATGAAGAATTTTTATTTGGAGCAGTCAACTTTACTTACGTAATTACGTAAGAATTTTCATTTTAAGATGAGAAATTTTGCACGATCAAGATAGATCTAGTGACGTGCATACTCTACTTCAAATGTCGTACGCATGTTTATGACAGATTATCCAAGTTGGTAAGCTTTACAAGTCCATGACAAACTTTGCTTACAAGACGTAAGTTCATGATATAGTTGGATTCGAACAAATCAATTTGATGGGTTCGGAAATCCAGAGGATATGTGAAGGGAGAATCATGGGTTTCCAATTCTGAGGGATCAGATAGGATTGTATCTGCATTGCTCTTGTAATTTTAATTTTCTAATCCCCTTTTTGTTATTTAGGCTAGGGAGCATCGTGTGTTCTTTTTGGATCTCGAGTTATGAATATCGAGTATCCAAAGAGCAGGAAATTATTTCATGCTCCCAACTTGGGATGGTTTACATCTCTACAAGACAAGATAATTTTTAGGTACCCATTTACTTTTGGGTGCCTCAAAAACTGATCTACATCGTTTATCATGTTGCATAGAGTTTATCATGGTTCCTTTAGGAACCCAAATTAATTTGTTCGGACTAATTTTCTTGAATGGACAATAATGCGCTTTGTGTCCATGGTTGCAACAAAAGTTGCATTTGTTTTGGTGTTGAACATGTAGGATGAGGCCTTTTACGAAGGTGGTTGGATTTTGGTGAGGATTTCTCACAAATCCGATTCCACTTCTTTTGGGAACGTGACCCTTGTTTGTAAGGATCATGTTCAAAGACTTGCTACCAACCTCGAATTTCTTCAAGGTGTCCTTAAGTAGCAAGTTTTCCTTTTGGATAGTTTCTAGATCATGGCATTTTATACAAGAACCTAAACTATCATGATATTTAGTTTTTAACTTATCGAAATTATAAGTAAGACTATCATGCTCCTTTTTTAGCAATTTGTATTTTCTACTAATAATCTTGCATTCATCAAATAAGTCATGGAAGGTATTTAATAACTCATCAAATGATAAATCTGCATCAATTAAATTTGTTACCTCCTCTCCGATGGCCATTAAGGAGTAATGAGCAACTTGTTCGGTGTTAGACTCCTCTTCTTCGGATGCGCTCGAGTCATCCCACGTTGCTTTGAGTGCCTTCTTCTTTTATGTTCTCTTCTTGGCTTGGGGACAATCACTTTTGTAGTGTCCCAGCTTTTTGCATTCGTAGCAAATAACTTGGTCCTTTTTGGGTTCAAGTTTATTTTCTGTGTCATTTTTAAACTTGTTTCTCTTAATGAATTTTTTGAATTTCCTTATTAGAAGTGCCAAGTCATCGTCACAGTCCTCATCACTTGAGTTTTCTCTCAAGTGGTCATCTAAAGTTCTAAGTATCGCGACCTCCTGCTCTTATTTCCAATGAACCTCGGTCATGGACTAGCCTCTTCAAGGCTCCAATTGGAAGCCCGGACCTCAGTTTGGAATTCTTTGCTCCAGAAGTTCAGGCTGAAAAGAAGATTGCTGTGTATGAGATAGATGATTCCACAGAGTTAATTGAGACATGGTCTATGGCGATTGTTGGCTATGTGGTAGGTCTCAAAACATCCTATTTCCCACTATCGTCATTTATAAAAACTAGATGGGGAACATCGGCATTTGACCTTCATATGCTGGAGAACGGTTTCTTTGTTTGCAAGCTATACTCTGAAGAAGATTTGCAATGGGTCCTTGAAGGGTTCTGGACTATTCGTGGCCATCCAATAATTCTACGACGCTGGTCCTATGATGTCCGTTTGGAGTTAGACAGTCTACAGTCTATTCCCTTATGGGTATCGTTTCAAGGTCTCCCTCTACATCTTTGGAGTCGACATTTTATTACAAAGTTATGCAGTACTTTGGGACAGCCACTCTATATTGATAAAGCAACAGCTGCGCAGACGAGATTAACATTTGCCCGAGCATGTGTACTGGTTTCCTCTGACGAAGATCTCCCTAATGAGGTTTTTTATCGTGATCTTGAAGGGAACACTCGTAAGGTACATGTCTCATATTCTTGGAAGCCACAACGATGCAAGAGTTGCTTATCTTTTGGTCATGCAAATGGAGCCTGTCAACAAACCCCGAAACCAATTAATAAGATCTACATGCCACGTCAGATGCCTCAGCAACAAGGCGAACCTCCCCTAATGGTAGTAGAACCGGTGGTGACGCAGACGTGTGAGCATTTCGACTCGCAGGGACAGCGCCATAGACAAGACAAATCAGGAACTTTATCTCTCCCTATTATGTTAGAGCTTTCCACAACAGCCCATGGTACTCATGGACAGGAGAAGCAGAAGTTGGAAACTTCATCTCTTACTTTATTACCGGATCCATCCACAACAGGAATTCCAATATCCACTCAACATGCCAACCAAGACATTGTGACTCAACAAACTCAAGCACCAACAAACATCGCCAGCAAGGATATTCTGCCACAACAAACACAGGCCCCAACAAACCTTGTTAGTAAGGATATTCTACCTTGACTATCTCATGCATCAATAAATCATACTAACCAGGATATTGCGCCTCAATAATCAGACTACTTGACTCAAGGTATAAAGTTTAAAAATTTGATAGTTGTGGATGAAGTGGATAAATATAGAAATAAAGCCTTAAAAGATAAAGATATTGTGCGGGAGGAAAATGCAAAACCTAAGGATAAGAAAAAGGATGGTACTATCCATTCAAAGTCGTAGAATGAATACCTTTTTTTTTTTTTTCTGATGAAGATAATTTGTTGGAATGTTCGTGGACTTAATAAGCCTGAAAAATGTCGGGAGCTCAATAGAATAATCAAGTCTGCCGCATGTGATATTTTTATTCTCGTAGAAACAAAAATTAAAAAATCGCTCATTCTTGCTCAAAAGAATTTAATATGGCCGGACGCAGAACTGTTTACCAATGACTCTAGTAAAACATTTGGTAGAATATGGGTCTTATGGCATCCTAACTCCATTAATACTTGGTTTATTTCTGCTACCGATCAATTCATTCATCTTAAGGTGGAGGACAAAAAGAATGCCTGTCAATTCAATTTTATTGGTATATATGCTTCAAATAGTATGCAAGAAGAAATACACTTTGGACCGATCTGACTAACATTGCAAATAATTGTCTTAATATGCCGTGGATTGTTCTTGGTGACTTTAATACTGTTCGATACACAAATGAAAAAGTGGGGGGTAGACAGCATTCTGAAAGTCAGCTTTAAAGATTTAATGATTATATAGACACTGCCGCATTAATTGATATGAAATCTGTGGGCAATTGGCTCTCTTGGAGTAATCAAGGCGATGGTAACAGAAAAATAATGGCTCGACTAGACAGATGTATGATTAACCAAGAATGGTTAACAGTTTACCTGATTCACTTCTTGAGTATGATGCACCATTGTTTTCTGATCATTCCTTAATGTATATACACGCAGAGAAAGCAACACCTAGAGGCAAGAAACCATTTAGATTCTTTAACATGTGGAGTACTCATCCTTAGTTCCTTGATATTATCAGATTGGCTTGGAATATTAATATACATGGTTCGCCACTTTACATCTTATGCCAAAAGCTCAAAGTTTGCAAAGCGGCACTAAAGGAGTGGAATACAAACACCTTTGAAAATATTACCACTCGGGTTCAAATTTACAGAAAGGAACTAATGGCGATACAATATGAGCTACAACTTCAGCCCCAAGATGAGAATCTTATCTACAAAGAGACAGAAGCCAGAAGTAACTTCATGCAAGCCTTAAAGCAGGAGGAAAGTTTTGCAAAGCAGAAGTCTCGACAGCATTGGCTAACTCTAGGAGATTCCAATACTAAGTTTTTCTATGCATCCATTGCTACTCGAAGGGCCATTAATCGCATCAGAAAATGCAAAGACAAATATGGTAATCTTATTGAAAATTTAGATGAAGTTAAAGCATACACTGAGCGATTTTTTTATTCCTTACTCAATCAAGCGGTGCAACCTAATAACATTCATGTGGAGCCAACTAGAAAGCTTGATTCGGATGACATTTCAATCCTCAGTGCCCCAGTTACAGATGATGAAATTGTAAGAGTTGTCTTTAAGTCACCGAAGGATAAAAGCCCTGGTCCAGATGGATTTCCAACTGAATTTTACCAAACTGCATGGTCTATTATTGGAAATGATGTGATTAAGGCTTGCCAACATTTTTTCTCTTCAGGTCGTATTCTTAGAGAGATGAACTGCACTTTTATTTCTTTAATTCCCAAGAATGCAGGGGCTGATTCACTAGAAAACTATCGACCCATATCATTATGCAACTTTATTTACAAGATCATCTCCAAAGTGTTGGCAGATAGAATACAAAAGGTAATACACAAGATCATTAGTCCAAATCAGGCAGCTTTCATTAAAGGGAGAAGTATACATCATAATATTCTGCTTGCTAATGACTTGATAAAGGACCTGCGCTCAAATGTGAGAGGGACGAAAATATGTTTTAAAGTTGATTTACGGAAAGCCTTTGATTCAGTTAATAGGAGTTTTATCTATAAGATGCTCATCGATATGAACTTCCCACAGAAATGGGTAAATTGGATTCAAAGTTGCTTGGAAACTCCAAAGTTTTCGATACTTTTTAATGGCTCACCTATTGGTGTTTTTGGGAGCACGAATGGCATCCGACAAGGTGATCCACTTTCTCCATATCTCTTTACTATTGTAATGGAAGGACTTAGCTGTATGTTGGAACAAGCAGTCTTGAATGGTGGTATTAAGGTACCAAATGCTGGTTCTATTCATATATCACACATAACATTTGCAGATGATTTACTTATATTTCTCCAGAATGATCCAACTTCAGTGAGGAACCTATCTACTATTCTAAATGACTTTGGTATGGTTTCTGGCCTTCAGTTAAATCATACGAAAAGTAAAATCTATATGGGTCCTTGCATTGAGGACAAGGACTTTATTACACACACTCTGGGGGTTAATGAGGGAAGTCTGCCAGTTCCTTATCTGGGTCTCCCACTCATATCCACTGGCATTCATAAAACCCACTGTCAGCCTATCCTACAAAAAATAAATAATAGAATTTCTTCCTGGAAAAATAGGCTTCTATCAAAAGTAGGACGACTTGAACTCATCCGTTCGGTGTTGTACTCTTACTCTATATATTGGTCTAATGCTTTTCTTCTGCCTGTTGGACTTATCCAAGATATTGAACGGCTATTAATGAACTTCTTCTGGAATGGTACAAATAATAAGGCAATGCATATAGTAAATTGGGACAACATCTGTAAACCGAAAGATGAAGAGGGGCTGAACTTGAGAAATATTAGAGATTGGAATAAAGCATGTTTGGTACAACAATTGTGGGATCTTTTGCAAAATAAATGTTCCTTATGGTCACAATGGGTTTCTGCTAGGTATCTTTCAAAGGAATCAATTTGGGAAATTTCAACAAGAACATATCACTCTACAGCTTGGAAAGGAATTTTAAAGGCAAGGAATTGGCTAATCAAACACATTTCTTATGCAATCTCTTTTGGAACTAGTACTAATATATGGTACGATCCTTGGATAAATGGGAAGAGTATATTTCAATTATATGATGACAGAATACGAAAAGACCTTGGGGCTCCCAAAGATTGGAAGGTTTCCGAGTTCATTGCTAAAGGTAGCTGGTGTCTTCCTAATCCTATTTCTCCTGAAATGATATCACTTTGGCCGACTATCAAAGCTGTTCCAATCAGGAACAACTCTTCAGATACACTTATTTGGCCTCATAACAATGGTAAATTTAGTGCCACATCCATTTGGAATCAAATCAAGCAAAAAAATAACAAGTGGATCCCAAGCAACTGGACATGGGATAAACCGGGATCACAGAGACATTCCCTATGTACATATTCAAATGCCTATGTACATATTCAAATGGTAGGCCCTTCTTAATAAACTACCTACAATAGATAATATTAAGAGAAGAGGTATCTGTCATGTTAACCGATGCTCCCTTTGATTGCAACAAGAAGAAACTATTGACCACCTCTATTTTGCTTGTGAATATACTAAATGGATATGGAAGGAGATTCTCCAGCGATTTGAACTCAATAGGCTGCCGCAACCAAACTTGCATCAAGAATTAGGTGACCTCATACAAAGTTTCTCAAGAAAAGGACCTCTTACACAATTGGCAAAGGTTACTTTCAGATGTGCAATTTGGTGGATATGGAAGGAGAGATGTAGCAGAATCTTTGAGTGTCAATACACAAACAATGCTCAGCTCTTGACAGAGATTATTAGAGACTCAAGATCATGCATGGAGCACAATCTCAAAATGGAGCACTTTACACGAAAAGAAAGAGATATTTTTGTCAAATTCAATTTTACTATCAGCTAAAGATCTTGGCAATGATGTTAAATGTTGTAACCACTGGTAGTCTTAGCACATCTTAACATGTTCGCTACAGTTAGGAGTTAAAGTCTACAGCATGTGTACTCAATGAGTTACTTTACTTTGTCTATGACTTGTATAGACAAAGCTATTTGTAGAAACTTTACACATAATCAATTTACTTTTACTTACCAAAAAAAAAAAAGTTCTAAGTACCATATCCTTCCTATTCTTTGGAAGGATGTCTTCTTGCTCTTCATGAGCCTTATATGTCATTTCATAGGTCATTAATGACCCGATTAGTTCTTCAAGAGGGAAGTTGTTTAAATCTTTATCCTCTTGAATAGCAATGACTTTAGGGTCCCAACTCTTAGGAAGGGATCTTAGAATCTTATTTACTAGCTCAAAATCCGAAAAACTTTTGCCAAGTCCTTTTAGACCATTGACGACATCCGTGAAACGGGTGTACATGTCGCCAATAGTCTCGCTCGGTTTCATTCGGAAAAGTTCGAAAGAGTATATCAAAATATTGATTTTTGACTCTTTCACTCTAGTTGTGCCTTCGTGAGTCACTTCGAGTGTATGCCAAATATCAAACGCGATTTCACAAACTGAAACACGATTAAACTCATTTTTATCAAGCGCACAAAATAAGGCATTCATAGCCTTTGCATTAAGAGCGAAAGTCTTCTTCTCCAATTCATTCCAATCGATCGTTGGAAGAGAAGACTTCGAAAATCTATTTTTGATAAGATTCCAAAGTTCAAAATCCAATGAAATAAGGAAGATCCTCATTCGGGTCTTCCAATAGGTGTAGTCCGTCCTATTGAACAAAGGTGGACGTGTAATAGAATGGTCCTCTTGGTTTCCGGTGTATGTCATCTCTATTGGGTTTTCATCCGTTTGAGAGTTAACCCAGCTCTGATACCAATTGTTAGGATCAAGAGCACTAAGAGGGGGGGGGGTGAATTAGTGCAGCGGAAAACTTTCGACGATTAAAACTGTGTTCGTACGATAAGAGCGATTTCGGTAGAAAATCCGATTCGTAAATCACTTTAACTTGTGATCAAGCAAGATGCAGTTAAAGCAAGTCTATGAAGGTAGTTTGCAATTGTGATGGAAATTAGAATGTAAGCGTAAACTGAAATATGATATTCGTACGATAAAACTGATTTACGTCTAAATGCCGATTTGGAAAATATTGAACATTGAAACACGATCGTAAAAGCGCAGAAGGCAGTAAGCTATTGAGGAGGTTTGCAGTAAAGATAATATGCTCAAAGTAAATGCAAACCGAGATTTAGAGTGGTTCGGTCAATCTTGACCTACATCCACTTTTGGCTTCCTTGTTAGGACTCTAGCTTGGAGAGTCCTAATTGAGAGGGACATTCATGTAAAACTGTTAGGACTCTAGCTAGGAGAGTCCTAATTGAGAGGGACATTCTATTAGGACTCTAGCTAGGAGAGTCCTAATTGAGAGGGGCATTCATGTAGGAGGTGTTTTCTTAGAGAAGAATTAGGAGTTGTAAGGGAATAGGAGTCTTGACTATGAGTCCTACTAGGAGTTGGTTAGAAGTAAGAGTCTTAAGTAGGAGTCCTATTAGGAGTTAGGGTTTAGAAGCCCTATAAATAGCCATGTATTCCTTCTCTTTTCATAAGCAATAGATGAATCTTTTCTGCAGCCTTTGAGCAGCAACTTGGAGGGAGGAACCCCTATAGAGTTCCAAGGAGGCCGATCCCCTAAAGAGATCAACCCCAAGTTTAGAACCTGCAAGGGTTCTTGTCACGCCCCTCAAAATAACGACAATATTAAAATTTTCATCAAAACTAATCCAGGATCCAAACACACATTTGAGGTCACTAAGAAAACATTCAGATCAAAATTTCACCTCTATAGTCTACAAATTTATAAACCCTATGCAATTCATAAACATACCACACAATCACTCGATAATTCATACAATATGAACTCAACTCATCAAAATAATAACCACAACATAATTTCACAAGTGGGGAAGTCTATGCAGTCACCAAACCAACGTTTACCATAAGTTCATATCATTACATGAATTTAACTTAACATTCCAAAATCCTAAACATGAAGGGTCCTTTAACTTATACAAAATCCATGGGTTTAGATTCATCGTCAACATTTCATTAGATATAGAGTGGCTTATACAACAAATACATATATGCTAATAAAGATCTGCCCAAAATCTTCTAACTTTCCACTGCCTTAGCTCAATCTTAACATTTAAGCAAGCGGTACGCTATCCTGAAAAATTTATCAACAAACAGGGTGAGCATAAAGAGCTCAGCAAGTGACTAACATATCCATATCGAAATAGGACAATTTCCAAAGAGATAAAGTTTCACAATACAAGGCAGAATGTACGAATTCGTAGACATAATATCATTAGGTGCAGAATCACAATTGTCCTTTCAATCATACATATTTGGTTCATAACAGATGGGGCATAGAGTAATTGGAGCATATCAGTAACGAATGAAACATTTCGGGGTTTATCAATGGCGTATGAAATGTTCCGGAACATATCAACGGCATATGGAACATTTCGAAGCATATCAACAGAGAATGAACCATTTCAGAGCATATAAAAAATAAATACCATACAGAAGCTCAAACGTCGTCCTTGACGTTGCAATCATATCATTCTTATCCAAAGCATGTACAGAAACACAACCAAAGCTCTAGATATCATATCAAACATATAGAAGGTGTAGTGTGATCTCAGTCAGAATGTGATTCATCCATTTCTGAATGACCACCTGATAGAAGTCTCCCACGTCTGGGAGCTCCATCCACCCACGTCTAGGTGAAGCCAGAGGGGGCCGGCAGAGCATCGCAGGCTCTAAGCACATACCCTTTACCATTTCTGGCAAAGGTCCAGAATAACACCCTTTACCATTTCTGGCAAAGGTCCAGACAATCCCACAAACACTAGAGTACAAGAGGGCAGTTTTATCAATAAGTAGCATATATCGGAAGCACACGCGGAACAACAAAACGTACATGTGCCTTTTCGAGACAATACGATGCAAGGAACAAATCTCTCACAAATGTATTCAGATTTGGAATGAAAGGAAAGTAAGAGTATACAGGGATTCCAAGCAATCATATTTAGCTCAATTCAAATAAGAAGGTTGGATGAATTCCATATCCAAAGAAATGAAACAGAATACGCGAAATCGACCAGAGCTCCATTTCTGACAGAATTCAAGTGGCACATAGAACAAATACTTCAGATTATCAATTATGCTCCAATACCCATAAGAAAACTACTGTTGAAAGATATATCAATCTGTTTTCTGTCGAAACAAGTTTCGTACGAATCATGGTTTCCAACAAGGAGTTACCTTTGATTTGGTAACACAAGGTCAAGGACACAATCACTGTTTTGCAGAATACATAGGGTCGGATTCAACAGATAATAGGGTAGGCATTTGAATTCCAAAATTTTCAAACTATATGTCAAAAGAAAGGTCTGTAAGTCTACTTTCAGACGAAGTCAGTTTGGTACAAATCAGAATTTTTAACAGAGAGTTATAGGCATTTTAGTATCGAAAGGTCAGAAATCTTGATCCCTGTTTTGCAGCATCTATAGGCTCATTTGAAACAGAAGATTGGGTAAGTATTCGGTGTCCAAAATCTACAAAATCAGTGTCAAAAGAAAGTTATAAGAGTCTAATTTCAAACAAAATAGTTCCTGCCGGAATTCACATTTTGTACTAAAAATTATAGCTGAAAAAGTGTATAGGGGTCAGTTTACCGAAAAAATTTCAAAATCCATGGTTCTATGCCCAAAGAGGGACATTTCAGGTTCCAAATGGAAATCTTTCAGATCTTTATGAATCAACATAAGAACAGAAGCTAATATTCTATAGGATGGGGTTAGAACACTTGCCTTTGAGAATTTTGACCCTAAGTGAAAAGATTTGGGCAAGAACCCTTAAAGCCCCAATTTTTTTTTCTTCTTCTTCTTCTTCTTCTTCTTCTCCTTCTTCTTCTTCTTCTTTCTTTCTTTCCCTGATCATCCATACAGCTGCCTTCTCTGCTTCCTTAAGAACGAAGGCAGAGAGGCTTAAACGGTGGAATTTATCATTTTGTGCATTTTGCGATTTAGTCCTTGTATTTATTATATTTTCAATTAGGTCCTCAGGGTTTACATATAGGTCCTCAGATTTTTTTTTAACAAATCCTCCAACTCTTTTGAATAAGTCCTCAGATTCATACTTTGAAATTTTATCAAACTTAAAATAGATACTTACATTACAATTAGAAACTTATACGAAAATTCAGAAATGAGGGATGTTACACTCTCCCCCCCTTAAAAGAAAATTTTAGTCTTCTAAATTTATCATACCTCTGTCGATGAAAAGATGGGGATAGACCTTTTTCATTTCCTCCTCTAGCTCGCAGGTTGTTTCCTCTCCAGAATGATGTCTCCAAATTATTTTCACCAGAGTGATGACCCGATTCCTTAGGATCTTTTCCTTCTTATCAACAATTAGAGTGGGCTCTTCCACATAAGATAAATCTTTATCAATCTCCATCCGCTCATACTCAATGATGTGAGAAGGGTCATATATATACTTTCTAATCATCGAAACATGGAATATATTATGGACATGGCTCAATGCTGGTGGCAAGGCAATCCTGTAAGCGACAGAACCAACCCTCTCAAGTGTTAGGATCGGAGCGGCACTAAGAGGGGGGGGGTGAATTAGTGCAGCGGATTAAAACTTCGGTTTCGATAAATCTTTCGTACGATAAGAATGGAACTTGAAAAGCAAAACTTGAAAGCGTATTCTTAAAGTTGTGCAGCAAAGGTAATAAGGAACTAAAGCATGTAAGAAGGTTTGCAGTAATGTAAATAGCAATAATGAAATGCAAACCAGAGATTACGTCGATTTTAGAGTGGTTCGGTCAAATGACCTACATCCACTTGCGAGGCCCCTCTTCAATGAGGCTCCCACCTTCCACTAGCAAATCTCTTGAAATGGAAGGGCAAATACCCCTCTGACAACCTTTTACAAGCAGTTCAATCTCTTACAAATTTTCAGCAAGAAAGAATGAGGAGAACTCTAGCAAATTGAAAACAAGAAAGGCAAAGACTCTTCTAAGACTTTTCTCTCAATCACTTGCTGCACAAGAGTTGTCTTCTCAGTTGAGACTTGAGGGGTATTTATAGGCCTCAAGAGGATTCAAATTTGGGCTCCAAAAATTTGAATTCTCTTATGTTCCCGATGCTGGCGGTGCCACCGCCCAGCGCTCGGGTGCTGGACGGTGCAACCGCCCAGCCCAGGAGGTGTCACCGCCCAGCTCTCGGGTGCTGGGCGGTGCCACCGCCTAAGCCAAATCAGCTCACTGGTTGGGCTCCAAACTTGGCCCAAACCAGTCCGAACTCGGGCCCAATTGGCCCCTACTTGGGTTATAGGATTAACACCTAATCCTAACCCTAATTAACGTGCTAACTATGAATTTAAAGACATTTTCTAAGCTATTACAAAGTCCGTAAGTCAAGACTTCTTTCGACGAGCTTCCGGCGAACTTCCGGCGGTCTTCCGACAAACTCTCGGAAACCATTCTGCGGACTCCCGATAAGCTCGTAGACTTCACGATTTGATCTCGGCGAGTTCCAATGAGCTTCTTTGGCAAGCTCCGATCTTTCTCGGTGAGCTCCGTGAACTTCTGACGAACCTTTTGGCGAGCTTCCGAAAAACCCTTCGGCAAGCTCCCTACTCATTCTCGGCTAGTTCCGGCAGCATTCCCGACGAACCTTCGGACTTCCGTCGAACTCCCGAACTCCCAACGAATCCTTCGTGCTTGACTCCGGTATTTTGTTTCACTTTATGTCTTCATCGTTATCGTAGTTAATCCTGCACACACAAGCCAAAACTCTACTCCGATCTAGACAATTATTACAACGCGAATTGACATTCTGTTGCCCGGCACATCATTGGTTGGCGCTTCGTCCGATTCTTCGGTGCATCGTCCTCTCTTGTGGCTTGTTGCCCAATCGACGGTTGTCCTCCGCAACCCTAATATCCTTGGTGCAATTCCACTCTCCTTGGCCCGACGCCCGACGTCCGAAGCCTTCTACCATCCAATACCCTGACGTGATCTCCTCCGGCACAACGTCAATTCCTCCTGCGTTAACTGTCTAATCCTGATCGAGTAGACCTGCATCACTCAAAATGCAGTTAAACATAAACATAATTATCAATTAGTTTGATCATCAAAATACGAGATTCAACAATCTCCCCCTTTTTTATGATGACAACTAATTGATGACTAACGGAGTTAACTTTAACTCCCCGGAGTTTAACCAAACTCCCCCTATCAATATGCCATTGATAGAACACTTGGATTATCCCAAATCCAAGTAACATTCATCACTAGTTCTGATAAACATTTAAACCATCATGAAAATATATAAAATATTCAATTTAATGTATGAAGTCATCAATATACTTCTCCCCCTTTGTCATCAACAAAAAGGAGAAGTTCCTACTCTTATGTGTTTAGAGAAAAAAAGTTTCATACATTGCATGAAAAACATAGTATCAAATTTTATCATCATGCAATCTAGCAATTAAAGATGTGTAAGTTTAGCATGTTTGCATTTCTTGATATAACAACTAATTGCTTCTCTTTAGACTACATGCTAGCAAGTTTCAAGCTAGCAACAATGTTTGAGCTAGCAATTTTGCTTCCGTAACAAGTTAGCATGCTTTGTATTTTGAGATAGACAAGATAGCACATTTGCTTTTTTGAGGTAGCAACTCTTTTGAGATAGTGATCTTAGCAAATTTTTCATCATGCAAGGTAGCAAATTTTTGTGATGTTCAAAATAGTAAGTTCTTTCTTCTCTTTAGAGAAGTGCTATTTTTGCTTCCTTTACAAAGTGCAAGCTAGCAAAGTTTTTGAAAAAGTGAGCAAGTTTTGCAACATACAAGCTAGTAAAAATTTCGAAAGCAAATGCAAGGTAGCTTTCTTATGTAGGCCCATGACTCTTGCTTCCTATTGCAATGTGCAAGTTGCAAGTTTTTGAAATATCCAAGTTCAACATTGGATACCAACATTGCATAATTAACATAATCTCCTAGTTTTATCATTATGCAATTTTGCTATCATCATAGATATGCAAGGTAGTATGATAGTAATTTCTACAACATACAAGCTAGCAAATTTTACAATATTTTTAGAGCATGCAAGCTAGTAGTTTTGAGATGTACAAGAAAGCAACCCTTGCTTTTTGAAATATACAAGTTTGCTAGATGTTCACGTTAGCATGTTTTGCTTCTTGAGATAGGCAAGATAGTAATATTCAAGAAGACAACTTTTGCTTCTTGAAATAAGCAAGTTAGCAATCTTTGCTACTTAAGATAGACAAGCTAGCAATCAAGTTTTGCATCTCCTTGACTTGTGCAAGCTAGCTATCTCCCCCTTTGTCATTGTCAAAAAGAAGGGAAGAACAATACAATCATGTAATTCATTTCCTTTTACTATAATCTTCAAATCATGACAAGGGTAAATAACAAAGATAAAATTGATTGTCAAAAGACATATATCATTTTTGACAAATTTCTTCAATTGTAAATAGAAAACATGATATGAAACAATCTTGATTCAAAAGGAAAACTCAAGTTATAAATTATCAAGATATCAAGTAGCGTATCATGGTTTACAAGAACAAGTTTCTTGTTAGTTAATAGCGAAAAAAATCATAGGAGAACAAAATCTCAATTCATGCATATAAAATCTTATGATTCACATCATATGCAATACATACATCATGTACATCATTATCATAAGTATTGCATACATCATTTTAACTTTATGAATATTTCATCATTGCATGCATCATACCAAAACATTTCAAGCCATGCAAGCCATAAATACAAAGAAATCATGTCATGAAGGATAAAATCATTTGAATACCAAAAGACATGATTCATATAGTAAATATCTTCTTTAAATAAAATATCAAGAAAAATCATAGGAGTACAAAGAAGAGATCTTGTTTTAAAAGAAAAATCAAGTAATAACTCCAAGAACTCACAAGGAAAAATCATGATTCATTTTAGAAAATCTCCTCTCAAGAGAATATCAAGTAAAATCGTAGAAGATCGATTAATGAGAAATTTTGATTTATAATAAAATCTCATGTATCGAATGTCGAGAAATCAAAATGATGATTTATAAAAAAAAATATCACAAGTTATATTCAAGAGAAAAATCATCATTCATTTTCAACTTATTCAATTTGTCACATCAATATTTCTTAGATATGCATGATACCAAAACATGATTTTAAATCTTTAACATATAACATGCATAATTGAAAGGAGAAGGGAAGAATTCAAACGTACAAAGATTTCAACCATCTCATAAACAAATATAAGACCAAGTCATGAATCCAAAATTCCATGAATCAAATTGATCATCAAAGGTAATCTCATGTTATTCCAAGAAATCAATATCATGATTTTGATAAAACTCATTTCAAATTTAAATCATCAAAATATCAACATTACTTTCAAGAGATTCAAAATGGTATATATAGATTTATCATAATAAACATCAAGATCAATAGGATAGAGAAAAATAATTTTTCAAGGAAAAAATATTTTCCTCTTTTTAGTTGTTTCAATTCATATGATTTTATTTCACTTATACCAAATAAAAACATGTATAATGTTTAAAACTGAAAGTATAAGATTTATTACAACGAAGATTAATAAGGCACTTTCATTATGGTAAAAATCAATAATCCATAAATCACAAGATTCATATGCATAATTTGGAAATTTATTAAGCATGATCATTATGCATGACACTAAAACATGGTTTCAAAATGTTTAATATTTTCATTACATCATTATGCAATGGTTTCATTGAACATAATTTTGAATGATTCTTATAGATAACTAAAACTTCTTTAGTTTTAATTTATGTGATTGACTTTATATTAGCATGCTCAAGTTTTGTTCTTATGTCAAAAACATACATCATGTTTGAAAACCAAAGACAAGGTTTTAAAAAAAATATCATCAAGCCTTCCATATAAAAACCATGCATCATCATTGAAAGTTAATATTGAAATCATCAAAATACACATTCTTGCTTCTCAAGCACATATATATGATTATTTAAATCTAACATTTTATTCTATTAACATAAAACATACAATTTTGAAGAAAAATAATTATTCAAAAGAAAAGAGAAAATGCATCATGGAAAACATCAAGTAATTTCAAAATAATTCAAGAGAGTTGAGTTACTTACCTTGTAGTCGAAGCCCGTCAAAGCCCAATTCGCCGTTTCACCTTTAGAAGTTCTTGATTCATCCTTGGTTGCCTTCCTCTTCTTTGGCCTCTTCCTCCGTTCAAGTTCATTGTTTATTTTATATTTTTGTTTAATAAACTTATTAAGATTTAGTGTTCGAAGTTCAAGTTCATCATTGTCCTCATCACTTGAGTCATCGCTCAAGTGGTATTTATTTGTCCAGAGTTCCAAATCCTTCCTGTTCTTTGGAAGGTGGTCCAAGTGTTCATTGTGTTCATCATGTGCATTGCGCACCATTTCATATGTCATCAATGAGCCGATAAGTTCTTGAAGTGGAAAAATATTTAAATCTTTTGTTTCTTGTATTGCCGTTACTTTTGATTCCCAAGCTTTAGAAAGTGATCGTAAAACTTTACTAACAAGTTCAAAATTCGAGAAACATTTGCCAAGAGCTTGTAAACCATTGACGACATCCGTAAAACGGGTGTACATGTCAACAATGGTTTCGCTCGGCTTCATTCGAAAAAGCTCGAAATCATGTATTAAAATGTTAACTTTCGAGTCTTTGACTCTACTAGTTCCCTCGTGTGTGATTTCAAGTGTTCGCCAAATATCAAAAGCCGTTTCACACGTTGAAATCCGATTGAACTCATTTTTGTCCAAAGCACAAAATAAGGCATTCATAGCCTTTGCGTTTAAAGAAAACATCTTCTCCAAATCATTCCAATGGTTCATTGGAAGAGAAGACATTTCAAATCCATTTTCGACTATGTGCCATAAATTCAAATCCAAAGAAAGTAAGAAAACTCTCATTCGAGTTTTCCAATAAGTGTAGTCCGTCCCATTGAAAAAGGGACGACAAATGAGAGAGTGACCCTCTTGAAAGCCATAAAGAGCCATTTCTATTTGGGTGTTAAACTAAGGTAGAAAAACGTGGCTCTGATACCAATTGTTAGGATCGGAGCGGCACTAAGAGGGGGGTGAATTAGTGCAGCGGATTAAAACTTCGGTTTCGACAAATCTTTCGTACGATAAGAATGGAACTTGAAAAGCTAAACTTGAAAGCGTATTCTTAAAGTTGTGCAGCAAAGGTAATAAGGAACTAAAGCATGTAAGAAGGTTTGCAGTAATGTATATAGCAATAATGAAATACAAACCAGAGATTACGTCGATTTTAGAGTGGTTCGGTCAAATGACCTACATCCACTTGCGAGGCCCCTCTTCAATGAGGCTCCCACCTTCCACTAGCAAATCTATTGAAATGGAAGGGCAAATACACCTCTTACAACCTTTTACAAGCAGTTCAACCTCTTACAAATTTTCAGCAAGAAAGAATGAGGAGAACTCTAGCAAATTGAAAACAAGAAAGGCAAAGACTCTTCTAAGACTTTTCTCTCAATCACTTGCTGCATAAGAGTTGTCTTCTCAGCTGAGACTTGAGGGGTATTTATAGGCCTCAAGAGGATTCAAATTTGGGCTCCAAAAATTTGAATTCTCTTATGTTCCCGATGCTGGCGGTGCCACCGCCCAACGCTCGGGTGCTGGACGGTGCAACCGCCCAGCCCACGAGGTGTCACCGCCCAGCCCAGGAGGTGTCACCGCCCAGCCCAGGAGGTGCCACCGCCTAGGCCAAATCAGCTCACTGGTTGGGCTCCAAACTTGGCCTAAACCAGTCCGAACTCGGGCCCAATTGGCCCCTACTTGGGTTATAGGATTAACACCTAATCCTAACCCTAATTAACGTGCTAACTATGAATTTAAAGACATTTTCTAAGCTATTACAAAGTCCGTAAGTCAAGACTTCTTTCGACGAGCTTCCGGCGAACTTCCGGCAGTCTTCCGACAAACTCTCGGAAACCATTCTGCGGACTCCCGATAAGCTTGTAGACTTCACGATTTGATCTCGGCGAGTTCCAATGAGCTTCTTTGGCAAGCTCCGATCTTTCTCGGTGAGCTCCGTGAATTTCCGACGAACCTTTTGGCGAGCTTCCGAAAAACCCTTCGGCAAGCTCCCTACTCATTCTCGGTTAGTTCCGGCAGCATTCCCGACGAACCTTCGGACTTCCGTCGAACTCTCGAACTCCCAACGAATCCTTCGTGCTTGACTCCGGCATTTTGTTTCGCTTTATGTCTTCATCGTTATCGTAGTTAATCCTGCACACACAAGCCAAAACTCTACTCCGATCTAGACAATTATTACAACGCGAATTGACATTCTGTTGCCCGGCACGTCATTGGTTGGCGCTTCGTCCGATTCTTCGGTGCATCGTCCTCTCTTGTGGCTTGTTGCCCAATCGGCGGTTGACCTCCGCAACCCCAATATCCTTGGCGCAATTCCACTCTCCTTGGCCCGACGCCCGACGTCCGAAGCCTTCTGTCGTCCAATACCCTGACGTGATCTCCTCCGGCACAACGTCAATTCCTCCTGCGTTAACTGTCTAATCCTGATCGAGTAGACCTGCATCACTCAAAATACAGTTAAACATAAACATAATTATCAATTAGTTTCATCATCAAAATACGAGATTCAACATCAAGAACCTCAAAAAGTCCAATAAATCTTGGGCTTAACTTTCCTTTCTTCCCAAACCTTATAATGCCTTTGGAATGGGAAACCTTTAAGAATACAAAATCTCCGATTTCAAACTCAATATCTCGTCTTCTATTGTTGGCATAACTCTTTTGACGACTCTGAGCAGTTTTTAACCTTTTCCTTATAACTTGAATTTTCTCGGTAGTTTCTTGTACCTTGTCCGGTGCTAACAGCTTTCTGTCACCAACTTCCTCCCAACATATAGGTGTTATGCACTTTCGCCCATATAAAGCTTCATAAGGAGCCATCTGAATACTTGAATGATAACTATTATTATAAGTGAACTCAACAAGTGAAATATCCTTATCCCATTCACCTTTCTAATTCATAACATAGGCTCTAAGCAAATCCTCAAGTGTTTGAATTGTTCTTTCTGACTGACCATCAGTCTGAGGATGATATGCAGTACTAAACTTGACTTTAGTGCCCATAGATTCCTGTAATTTTCTCCAAAATCTAAAGAGAAATTTGGAGTCTCTATCAGAGATGATCTCCCTTGGAATACCATGAAGTCTTACTATTTCATTGACATATAAATCTGCAAGTCTATCAAGCGAATAAGTCATATTAATCGGTAGGAAGTATGCAGATTTTGTTAACCTATCAATGATAACCCAAATAGCATCATGCTTTCTAGAGGTTCTGGGTAGTCCTGAAACAAAATCCATAGTAATACATTCCCATTTCCATTCAGGAATATCTAAAGGTTGTAACAACCCTCCAGGTCTTTGGTGTTCTACTTTGATTTGTTGACAAGTCAAACATTTTGAAACATACATTACAATTTCCTTCTTCATGCCTTCCCACCAATAATGACTTTGAAGATCCCTATACATCTTAGTGCTCCCAGGATGTATGGTGTACTTTGAAGTATGACTTTCCTTTAGGATTTGATTCTTGATATCTGGTTCATTTGGTACACATACTCTCTCCCCAAATCTCAATAGGCCATCCTTTGAAACTTAAAATTGTGGCTTCAATTCCTTTTCTACTTCATTCCTCAAGTAGATTAAATGTGGATCTCGTAATTGTCCTTCCTTAATTTGTTGAATAAGATCAGATTGCACTTGAATGGAGGCCATCAATATCATCGAGTCTTGCTCTTTCCTCAAAGCTTTCAAATCAAAATTTTCTTCTAATAACTTCCATTGCTTCACGACTAGACTAGCCATAAAACTTGTAGATTTCCTACTAAGTGCATCAGCTACAACATTGGCTTTGCCCGGGTGATAACAGATGGCACAATTATAATCCTTCAGAAGTTCTATCCATCTTCGCTGCCTCATGTTTAACTCTTTCTGAGTGAAAATATATTTTAAACTCTTGTGATCAGTAAAGATTTCAAACTGTCGACCATACAAATAATGTCTCCAAATCTTTAGAGCAAAAATAATTGCTGCCAATTCCAAATCATGAGTTGGATAATTCAATTCATAACCTTTAAGTTGCCTAGAAGCATACGCAATTACTCTCCCTTCCTGCATCAAAACACATCCTAGGCCCTTTCTTGAAGCATCAGTATAAACTACAAACTCATCACTACCACTTGGAATAGTGAGAATAGGGGCACTAGTCAATCTTCTTTTTAACTCTTGAAAACTTTGCTCACAATAATCACCTCATACAAATTTCATATTCTTCTTAGTGAGTTTGGTGAGAGGTTGAGCAATTCGAGAAAATCCCTCCACAAATCTCCTATAATAACCTGCCATGCCCAAGAAGCTTCTAACTTCCATTACATTTGTTGGTACTTCCCATTCAACTACAGCTTCTATTTTTCTTGGATCAACAGATATACCCTTCCCTGAAATTACATGGCCTAAGAAAGCAACTTCATTCAACCAAAATTCACATTTGCTGAACTTTGCATACAACTTCTTTTCTCTTAGTATAGACAATACATTTCTCAAGTGTTCCTCATGCTCTTGATTACTCCTTGAATACACCAATATGTCATCAATAAATATAATTACACAGATATCCAAGAGCGGTTGAAATATCCTATTCATTAGTTCCATAAAAGCTGCAGGGGCATTTGTCAAACCAAATGGCATCACCAAGAATTCATAATGACCATATCGAGTTCTGAAAGCTATTTTTGAAATATCCTCCTCCTTGATCTTCAACTGATAGTAACCTGACCTCAGGTCAATCTTAGAGAATACTTGTGCACCCTGCAGTTGATCAAACAAATCATCAATTCTAGGTATGGGATACTTGTTTTTGATGGTCACCTGATTCAACTGTCTATAATCAATACAAAGCCTCAATGTTCCATCCTTCTTCTTCACTAATAGTACCGGAGCACCCCATGGGGATACACTGGGTCATATGAAACCCTTATCTAATAATTCTTGTATTTGCTTCTTTAATTCCTCTAGCTCGAGTGGTGCCATTCTGTAGGGAGGCTTAGATATTGGGGTTGTACTGGAGACCAGATCAATAGCAAATTCACCCTCTCTATCTAGAGGTAAACCAGGCAAGTCATCTGGGAATACATAAGGGAATTCTTTGACCACTAAAATTTCATCTAGGTGGGTTTCCTGATTTGAATGCTCCTTTACACACACCATATAACAAAAACAACCTTTCTGCATAAGACGATAAGCTTGAAGTGCTGATATCAAGCAAGGAGGCAAATCATGCCTAATGCCCTCAAAGAAAAATATAGGCTGATCTGGTATGCAAAAAGTAATTATTTTCTTGTAACAATTAATACTAGCGTGATGAGAAGATAACCAATCCATGCCAACTATAATATCAAAACCTTGGATCTCTAGGAGAATCAAATCAGCAAAGAGTTCGTGTTCTCCAATAGAGATAAAACAAGATGGGTAAACCAAGTTTGTTGCCAATGAATCTCCAACAGCAGTTGTTACATATAACATATAATCCAGGGGTCTAGGTAGAATATCCAAGTGACAAGCAAAGTATTGTGAAACAAAAGATAAGTTGGAGCCGGGATCAAACAAAACTTTTGCATTTCTTTTAGAAACATGAAGAATACCTTCCACCACTGATTTAGAAGCTTTAGAATCTTGTTCAGTGATAGCGTACACTCTAGCATGGGCTGAGGGTCTAGGAGATAGTGACTCTTTCTTCTTCCTTAGAGGGCAATCTTTTATTTGATGATCCAACTTTCCACAAACAAAACAGGCTCCAATCACCCGAAAACACTGACTTGTTTCATGATTTAATCCACATCTTGCACATGACTGAGTCCTCCGCAGTGGTTTCCATTTCTCAAATCCAGATGTCTTAAACCTCTTGTTACTAGCTTCATATTTATTTTCTCGCATGCTTTTGCTAGTAAATTTGTCCTTTTTGTTCTTGCCAATGATTCCTTGAATTTCCTCCATGTCTCTTTCAATTTTCCAAGCTCTTTCTACCGTATCTGCATATGTTTGTAGTTTTAAAGCTGACATTCGGCTTCTTATTGCTGGCCGTAATCCCCTTTCAAACCTTCTTGCTTTTCTAGATTCATCATCAGTCATATGTGTGGCAAACCTGGAGAGCTCAGTGAATTTAGATTCATACTTTGTAACCGTCATACTTCCCTGGATAAGATTCAAGAACTCCAATTCTTTTTGCTCTCTCATACAATCTGGAAAATATTTATCGTTAAACTTTTCTTGGAATAACTTCCATGTCATTGGCTCATGTTTGATTTCAGGCATCCTCTTAATCATTCTCCACCAGTTTTAGCTTCTCCTTCCAGCTTAAAGGTGGCAAGAAAAACCTTTCGATCATCAGGGTAATTTAAAGCATCAAATATTTTTTCTATATGCATCATCCATCGTTTTGCCACCATTGGATCAGACTCACCACTAAAACTAGGAAGACTTAGCTTCTTAAATAGTTCAATTCCCAACCCCGTCTGGTTTGATGTCCCTGTTCCATCATTTCTTCCTCGTAGGACAGGTTGTTGTTGTTGTTGCATCACTTGGGCCATAGTCTCCAAAGTCCGCATGATACCACTCAATTGATCAGCAGTAGATGCAACAGGAGAACCAGATGATCTCATCATCCTTGCTTCCTAAAACATCAAAAGAACATTTTCTTTGATCAATCTCTAAATGATAGTCAATAAACCTCAAAAAAAAGAATATTCTTAGTGATTCTCAAATCATGCACTTATACCAACTCTGTCACGCCCCTCAAAATAACGACAATATTAAAATTTTCATCACAACTAATCCAGGATCCAAACACACATTTGAGGTCACTAAGAAAACATTCAGATCAAAATTTCACCTCTATAGTCTACAAATTTATAAACCCTGTGCAGTTCATAAACATACCACACAATCACTCGATAATTCATACAATCTGAACTCAACTCATCAAAATAATAACCACAACATAATTTCACAAGTGGTGAGCATAATTTTTCAACAAACGGGGTGAGCATAAAGAGCTCAGCAAGTGACTAACATATCCATATCGAAATAGGACAATTTCCAAAGAGATAAAGTTTCACAATACAATGCAGAATGTACGAATTCGTAGACATAATATCATTAGGTGCAGAATCACAATTGTCCTTTCAATCATACATATTTGGTTCATAACAGATGGGGCATAGAGTAATTGGAGCATATCAGTAACGAATGAAACATTTCGGAGTTTATCAATAGCGTATGAAATGTTCCGGAGCATATCAACGGCATATGGAACATTTCGAAGCATATCAACAGAGAATGAACCATTTCAGAGCATATCAAAAACAAATACCGTACAGAAGCTCAAACGTCGTCCTTGACGTTGCAATCATATCATTCTTATCCAAAGCATGTACAGAAACACATAACCAAAGCTCTGGATATCATATCAAACATATAGAAGGTGTAGTGGGATCTCAGTCAGAATGTGATTCATCCATTTCTGAATGACCACTTGACAGAAGTCTCCCACGTCTGGGAGCTCCATCCACCCACGTCTAGGTGAAGCTAGAGGGGGCTGGCAGAGCATCGCAGGCTCTAAGAACATACCCTTTACCATTTCTGGCAAAGGTCCAGAATAACACCCTTTACCATTTCTGGCAAAGGTCCAGACAATCCCACAAACACCAGAGTACAAGAGGGTAGTTTTATCAATAAGTAGCATATATTGGAAGCACACGCGGAACAACAAAACGTACATGTGCCTTTTCGAGACAATACGATGCAAGGAACAAATCTCTCACAAATGTATTCAGATTTGGAATGAAAGGAAAGTAAGAGTATACAGGGATTCCAAGCAATCATATTTAGCTCAATTCAAATAAGAAGGTTGGATGAATTCTATATCCAAAGAAATGAAACAGAATACGCGAAATCGACCAGAGCTCGATTTCTGACAGAATTCAAGTGGCACATAGAACAAATACTTTAGATTATCAATTATGCTCCAATACCCATAAGAAAACTACTGTCGAAAGATATATCAATCTGTTTTCTGTCAAAGAAAGTTTTGTACGAATCATGGTTTCCAACAAGGAGTTACCTTTGATTTGGTAACACAAGGTCAAGGACACAATCACTGTTTTGCAGAATACATAGGGTCGGATTCAACAGATAATAGGGTAGGCATTTGAATTCCACAATTTTCATACTATATGTCAAAAGAAAGGTCTGCAAGTCTAGTTTCGGACGACATCATTTTGGTACATATCAGAATTTGCAACAGAGAGTTATAGGCATTTTAGTATCGAAAGGTCAGAAATCTTGATCCCTGTTTTGCAGCATCTATAGGCTCATTTGAAACAGATGATTGGGTAAGTATTCGGTGTCCAAAATCTACAAAATCAGTGTCAAAAGAAAGTTATAAGAGTCTAATATCAAACAAAATAATTCCTGCCTGAATTCACATTTTGTACTAAAAATTATAGCTGAAACAGTGTATAGGGGTCAGTTTACCGAAAAAATTTCAGAATCCATGGTTCTATGTCCAAAGAGGGACATTTCAGGTTCCAAATGGAAATCTTTCAGATCTTTATGAATCAACATAAGAACAGAAGCTAATATTCTGTCGGATGGGGTTAGAACACTTGCCTTTGAGAATTTTGACCCTAAGTGAAAAGATTTGGGCAAGAACCTTTAAAGCCCCAATTTTTTTTTCTTCTTTTTCTTCTTCTTCTTCTCCTTCTTCTTCTTCTTCTTCTTTCTTTCTTTCCCTGATCATCCACGCAGCTGCCTTCTCTGCTTCCTTAAGAACGAAGGCAGAGAGGCTTAAACGGTGGAATTTGTCATTTTGTGCATTTTGCGATTTAGTCCTTGTATTTATTATATTTTCGATTAGGTCCTCAGGGTTTACATATAGGTCCTCAGATTTTTCTTTAACAAATCCTCCAACTCTTTTGAATAAGTCCTCAGATTCATACTTTGAAATTTTATCAAACTTAAAATAGATACTTACATTACAATTAGAAACTTATACAAAAATTCAGAAATGAGGGATGTTACCGTTCTAACACCTGGTATCAGAGCAAAGTTCTTGGCATCTTGCTGCCCTTCTATTTCCATCCATCAGCCCTCCATAACCTCCCAAAGCAATTCCCACAATTGCTTAAAAGATCGTCGCCGAATTCCGCCATCATCTCCACCACCGTGGATCATCCTTTGATCTCCCCGTGAATTGCAACAGGTTCTGGTTTCCTACCTTACTGCTGCTGCAATTTAGTTATCCTTATTTGAAAGTACAAAAAAAAAAAAAACTGTTCCTATATTGCTGCATAAACCTTTCGTCACAAAGTTTTCATCTCTACGATGAAAGATACATTGTAGAATTCCAGCCGCATAGCACCATCTGTTTGAGCTTGCTACTGTGCTTTTTCTATCCAAATTTCTATGAAATTTTTATGACATCTTTGAAACTTCCTAACAGCAGATTTTCCTTTGGTTTTTTTCAAAAAATTCTCAATATAAACCATTGATCTTTTACGTCTAATCTGCTATACTTGAAAATCTGCACTGTAAAATTTCAACCGCATAGCACTGTTTGTTTGATATTGATACTATATTGTTTCTATCCAAATCTCTAAGAAATTTTTATGATAGCTTTGACACTTCCTAACAGTGGATTTTCCTTTGGTTTCATCAAAAAATTCTCAATATAAACCACTAATCTTTTACGTCCAATTTGCTATACTTAAAAATGTGCTGCAGAAAATTTCAGCGGCATATTGTTGCCTTAACCCATCTATTTGTAATCATTTTTTAATGAAATTTCTTATACACATCATAGATCATCTTGGCTTCCATCTAAGATTGATATATTAAGGAATTAATCTCTAAAAATAATTTTGTGTTGCTGCAAATTTTCATCGTAGCCCGTTGAAATTTTTCGACGACAATTCTGCTATCGCAACTTGCACCAATTTTCTTGCTGTTATACTGCTGAAATTCTCTTGATTAAATTAGACATCCTTGCTGTCATATAATCTGTGATCTTGCTATCAATTCCCTCCTCAATTCTCTTAAGTTTTTGGTAGAAATTACATCGAGAAACCATTGTTTCTTCGACGACAATTCTACTCTTACAAGACAGCACATACTTGCTGCAACTTCCACTGATTTCTATCAAACCTTTGCTGCCATCTACCACAGATCCAAAACTTTCATCCATAGCCCTAAAACTCCACTAAACCATATCCTCAAACTGCACCCAAAACTGTCACAAAATAAGCCTAAATCGTAGCCTACATCCACCGATCCACCAACCCTTTCGACCATCACTTCTCTTAACCTATACATGCCTTTGGAGAGAGATATTAACATCATAGACTTGGAGGCATATACTATGGCATCTAAGGAGGCAATCAATGCTAAATTCGAAGCCTTGGAGGCGCGAATGGAGGATAAGATTCGGACGCTCTTTACCGAACTCAGATTGGGCCAACCACTAAACCCGAAAAAATCATATCAAGGAGAGAGCTTTGCCCAATCACACCAAGCCCAAAGATATGACTTCCAAGAGAGGGGATGCTCTATGACCAACCCCAACTATCCATGCATGAGAGTGGACTTCCCTAGACGGGAAGAAGGAGACCCAATTGGTTGGATCTCGCGCGCGTAGCGATATTTTCGGTACCATAAAATCACGGATGCATCTATGGTGAAAATTGCAGTTATATATCTTGAAGGCGATGCTATATAGTGGTTTGACTGGTTTGAACATACTTATGGAGTCCTTTCATGGCGACAATTCAAAGAAGGACTGCTGATCCTCTTCAGACCAACCGATTACGAGAATATTGACAAACAACTAGCAAAGATCCGACAAACCTCTACCATTCAGGAGTACCAAACCAGGATTGAAAGGTTATCTAATCAAACTCATGATTGGTCTCAAAACAGCTATTGAGAACCTTCATTGAGGGCTTGAAGCCGGAGATCCGAGGAGAAGTTAAAGCGCGACAACCGTATACGCTTATGGCAGCCATCTCTTTCGCACGACATCAAGAGGAGCAATTGAACCATGAAGCTCGGAGGACTATGTTCGCTCCTCAACCAGTAATATTGAAGCCTTAGCCCCCCCTACTTTCGACCAAGTCCCTACACCAAAGAGGTTAACAAGAGAAGAGCTTTGGGAGCGATATGCGAAGGGGTTATGTTGGCATTGTGATGAGCCGTGGAGCCATGAGCATCGCTGTAGTAAAGGAGGACTTCTTATGATTGAACCGATAGAAGAAGAGGTCATTGAACATTCAGAAGAGAGCCTTGAACATGAATAAAAAGATGCAGAAGAAGAGCTACAACCGACCAAAGTTACGGTACATATACTAGCTAGCTACTCAAACCCGCAAACGATGAAAGTTGGAGGCCTTCTCAAACAACAACCGATCACTGTTCTCATCGACACGGGCAGCACTAATAACTTCCTAAATAGTAAGGTTGCTGTCCATATGAACTTACCTATTGAGAATTGCAGCAGGTTTGTCGTTAAGGTCGCCAACGGACGGATTTTGAAGTGTGATCATAGGTGCCCGCAGGTGAAACTGTTGCTGCAGGACCAATAGATAATTGCAGATTTCTTCCTCCTCCCTCTTGATGATCATGAGGCCATACTCAAACTTAAATGGTTGATGACATTAGGTGATATTGTTAGGATCGGAGCGGCACTAAGAGGGGGGGGTGAATTAGTGCAGCGGATTAAAACGTTGATTTCGACAAATCTTTCGTACGATAAAAATCAGAATCGGAAGTGATTAACTTGAAAGCGTATTCGCAAAGTTGAGCAGCAAAGATAATGATGAAACAAAGCAAGTTAGAAGGTTTGCAGTAATGTAAATGATAATAAGAAATGCAAACCAGAGATTACGCCGTTTTTAAAGTAGTTCGGTCAAGTGACCTACATCCACTTGCGAGGCCCCTCTTCGATGAGGCTCCCACCTTCCACTAGCAAATCTCTTGAAAGTGAAGGGTGAATACCCCTCTTACAACTTTTTGAGCAGCAAGTGTTTGAGAGAAAGGCCTTAGAAAAGTGTTAGCTTGTCTTGTTTTCAATTTGCTAGTGTTCACCTCCTTCCTTCTTTCTGAAAATCTGTAAGAGAGTGAACCGCTTGTAAAAGTTGTAAGAGGGGTATTCACCCTTCACTTTCAAGAGATTTGCTAGTGGAAGGTGGGAGCCTCATCGAAGAGGGGCCTCGCAAGTGGATGTAGGTCACTTGACCGAACCACTTTAAAAACGGCGTAATCTCTGGTTTGCATTTCTTATTATCATTTATATTACTGCAAACCTTCTTATTTGCTTTGTTTCATCATTATCTTTGCTGCTCAACTTTGCGAATACGCTTTCAAGTTAATCACTTCCGATTCTGATTTTTATCGTACGAAAGATTTGTCGAAATCAACGTTTTAATCCGCTGCACTAATTCACCCCCCCCTCTTAGTGCCGCTCCGATCCTAACAATTGGTATCAGAGCTTTATCATAATAATCATCAAGATCAATAAGATAGAGAAAATTAAATTTTCAAGGAAAAAATATTTTTCTCTTTTTAGTTGTTTCAATTCATATGATTTTATTTCATTTATGCCAAATAAAAACATGTATCATGTTTAAAACCGAAAGTGTAAGATTTATTACAACAAAGATCAATAAGGCACTTCCATTATAGTAAAAATCAATAATCCATAAATCGCAAGATTCATCATGCATAATTTTAAAATTTATTAAGCATGATCATTATGCATGACACTAAAACATGGTTTCAAAATGTTTAATATTTTCATTGCACAATTTAATCATTATGCATCATCATATTTTCAAATTCGAACATGCACAATTTCAAAACTATATCTTTTATTTTTCATGCATGATACAAATAACTCAATCATCAATATCGGCATATCATACATGATATTCAAGCATTCATGATAAATCATTTTGGCAACATGATCATAGCTATTCAAATGATAGTATCTAAATGTCAAAATTCATTACATCCTATCATGCATGATCATTAACTTCTTATTTGAATTTCATGCATTATTTTGTTTCATCACATAAGGAATAACAAGAAAAGTTATTAGGTGATGAGATAAATATTTCATGAGTACAAGGAATTGCATGAAAATCATATCATGAAAAGATAATAATAGAAGACACATTTTGTTTTGAAAAATCTCCTCTTAAATAATCAAGAAAAAATCTTAGGAGATCAGGATATAGATAAAATTCATTCAATCTTAGAATAAGATATTAATTCAAGCATATAAAATTTCTCAATTCATTATGAATCATAAAAAGAATTATGGTTCCGAAATATCACGATTCATTTAGAAAAATTTTCTCTTTAGTGCACGATAAGAAGAAATATAGCAATGATACCAATCATAATTCATTTGGATAATAGATGCTAAAAAGGAATATTGAGGATACAAGATCTTGATTTTGACTCAAGTGATGAGAACAGTGACAATGACATTGCACTTTTGACTCAAAAATTTAAAAAATATTTAAGAAAGAATAAACTTAAAAATAATATAAAAAATAAATTTGAACAAAAGAAGGACCAAGTGATTTGCTATGAATGCAAAAAACCGGGACACTACAAGAACGATTGTCCTCAAGCCAAAAAGAGGACATCAAAGAAGAAGGCGCTCAAGGCAACATGGGATGATTCAAGCGCGTCCGAAGAAGAGGAGTCCAACACCGAGCAAGTTGCTCATTACGCGCTAATGGCTTTAGAAGAAGAGGTATGTGATTTATTTAATGAAGATTTATCTTTTGAAGAACTCTCTATCGCTTTTCATGAATTATTTGATGAATGTAGAACTGTTAGCAAGAAGTTAAGTATCTTAAAGAAAGAGCATGATGCTTTGCTACAAGATAAGTTTGATAGTCTTCAAACTCCTCCATGCTCTAAGTGTGAGCATTTAGAAGCAATAAAAAATGAAAATTTACTTCTTAAGGAAACCTTAAACAAGTTTAAGGTTGGTAGCAAAGGATTAGATATGATCCTTGCACACAAGGGTCACATCGCAAATAGAAATGGAATTGGATTTGTAAAAGGATTACATCAAAATCCTACCACTTTCATAAAAGGACCTACATTACATGTTTCCTCTTATATGAAATGCAACTTCTGTTGTAAATCCGGACATATTGCCTACAAATGTCCATTTAGGAAAATTAGTTCACAAAAATTAATATGGGTTCCTAAAGGAACTATAAAGGATTCAAAAATAAATAACAAGGTTAGTGGGTCAATTTTTGAGGCACCCAAAATCAAATGGGTACCTAAAAATCATCCTCTTTTGTAGACAAACCCACAAGCTAGGAGCAAGAGATGGTATCTCGATAGTGGATGCTCAAGACATATGACTGGAGATCCATCTCATTTCTCTATGCTCACTAGCAAAGAAGAAGGGTACGTCACCTTCGGAGACAACAACAAAGACAAAATCATTGGCAAGGGAACTATTGGTAACAAATTTAGTTTTTCCATTGATGATGTTTTACTAGTTGATGGATTGAAACACAATCTCTTAAGTATTAGTCAACTATGCGATAAAGGTTATATCGTTAGATTTGAATCAAATATGTGCATTATTGAAAAACCAAATCATAACATGACTATGATTGCTTTAAAACAAAATAATGTCTATACCATCAATCTTGATGAACTAGGTAATGAAATGTGTTTCTCTGCCGTAAATAATGATGCTTGGCTTTGGCATAGGAGATTAGGTCATGCAAGCATGAAAACAATATCTAAAATCTCATCTCAAGAATTAGTACGAGGGATTCCGAATATGAAGTTTATTAAGGATAAGGTATGCGATGCATGTCAACTAGGCAAACAAATAAAAACAAGCTTCAAACCAAAAAATCAAATTAGCACCACTAGACCATTACAATTGATCCATTTGGACTTATTTGGACCAATTGATACAACAAGTCTAGGTGGAAGCAAATATGCTTTTGTGATTGTGGATGACTACTCTAGATACACTTGGACCTATTTCTTAGCTCACAAAAGTGATTGCTTCAAGTGTTTCTCTAAGTTTTGTAAACTCACTCAAAACGAAAAAGGCTTCATGATTTCATCAATTCGGAGTGATCACGGTGGTGAATTCCAAAATCGTGACTTTCAAAAATTTTGCGAAGTTAATGGGTACAATCATAACTTCTCAACTCCAAGAAATCCTCAACAAAATGGAGTAGTTGAAAGGAAAAATAGAAACCTACAAGAAATAGCAAGAACTATGTTAAATGAACATAGTTTACCCAAATATTTTTGGGCCGAAGCCGTAAATACGGCTTGTTACATCATGAATAGGGTCCTAATAAAACCATCTCTATCAAAAACTCCCTATGAATTATGGAATAACAAAAAACCAAATATTTCTTATTTTAAAGTTTTTGGTTGTAAATGCTTCATTTTAAATGAAAAGGATGCCCTAGGTAAATTTGATGCTAAATCCGATGAAGGCATTTTTCTTGGTTACTCCTCCGTTTCTAAGGCCTTTCGTGTCTTTAACAAAAGGACCTTAGTAATAGAAGAGTCTATTCATGTAGTTTTTAATGAAATTTCTGATTTAAAGAAAAATGATTTTGATGATGATCTTGGTTTTGATAATTTGAATTTAAATGAACCCCCTCCTCAAAATAGCCATTTGAATGCATCTTCTTCCGAAATTTCTTTACCCAAAGAATGGAAGTATGTAGATGCTCATCCAAAGGAGCTAATTATAGGAGATACAACAAAAGGGGTTCAAACTCGTTCTTCTTTCAAGAATTTTTGTGCTAACGCCGCTTTCCTTTCTCAAATTGAACCTAAATGCATTGACGAAGCCTTAAAAGATGATTTTTGGGTCATTGCAATGCAAGAAGAATTGAACCAATTTGAGAGGAATGAGGTATGGAAGCTTATTCCTAGACCAAGTGACCACTTAGTCATAGGTACTAAGTGGGTCTTTAGAAACAAGCAAGACGAAAATGGTATCGTGGTTAGAAACAAGGCTAGATTAGTGGCCAAAGGTTTCAACCAAGAAGAAGGTATCGATTACGAAGAAACCTTCGCTCCCGTGGCTCGATTAGAAGCCATAAGGATGCTCCTTGCCTATGCTAGTAGTAATAATTTTAAACTATTTCAAATGGATGTTAAAAGTGCTTTCTTGAATGGTTTTATTTCCGAAGAAGTATATGTTGAACAACCTCCCGGATTTGAAAATTCTCTTCTTCCTAATCATGTATTCAAATTGACTAAAGCTCTCTATGGCTTGAAACAAGCTCCTAGAGCTTGGTATGAAAGGCTTAGTTCCTTTCTTACTTTAAATAATTTTACCAAAGGCAAGGTTGATACTACATTGTTTATTAAACATTTTGAAAATAATTTTCTTATTGTGCAAATTTATGTTGACGATATTATTTTTGGCTCTTCGGATGAATCACTATGTGAATCATTTGCTAAATGTATGAGTCATAAATTTGAAATGAGTTTAATGGGTGAATTGACTTTCTTTTTAGGATTACAAATCAAACAACTTAGTGATGGTATATTTCTTAACCAATCCAAATATACATTAGAATTGTTAAAACGATTTAACATGGATAATTCAAAAGCAATAAACACCCCTATGAGTACTGCGACTAAGTTAGATATGGATGAAAATAGTGAAAATTTCGATAAAAAAACATATAGAGGAATGATAGGTAGTCTACTCTACCTCACCGCGACTAGACCAGATATTATGTTTAGTGTAGGACTTTGCGCTAGGTTTCAATCTAATCCTAAATTATCTCATCTAAAGAGTGTTAAAAGAATATTTAGCTATCTTAAAGGAACTCTAAATTTAGGATTGTGGTATCCAAAATCTGAAAAATTCGATCTAATAGCTTATGCAGATGCCGATTTTGGCGGATGCAGGATAGATAGAAAAAGTACATCCGGAACATGCCAATTTTTAGGACATGCACTTGTTTCTTGGACTTCCAAGAAACAAAATTCAGTTGCACTATCTACGGTGGAAGCCGAATACATTGCTGCAAGTGCATGTTGTGCACAAGTCATTTGGATGAAAAATACATTAGAAGACTATGGAATTCACTTTAAAAACATTCCCATAAAATGTGATAATACTAGTGCCATATGTCTTATTAAAAATCCAATTCAGCACTCTAGAACTAAGCACATCGACGTTAGGCATCATTTCATACGCGATCATGTCCTTAACAATGATGTTGTTCTAGAATTCATTGACACAAAGCATCAATTAGCAGATATATTTACAAAAGCTTTGAATGAAGACCAATTTGAATTCATTAGAAGGGAATTAGGTATGTTAAATTGTCCCTAAGAATAAACTTGTTTGAATGGATTTTTCATAAAGTTTTTCATTCTCTCTCCGTTCCTCGGTGACTTGTTAAATTATCTTATCCTATCTTGAGTCAAACACTGCTTCCATCTGATCAAGATTAATAATTTTATGATATTTTGAATCTCGAAATTGATTTTGATGGCTTGATTATGAGTTTCAAGTTGACGAATTGAATTTGAATGGATTTGTATTCGAATTATGATCTTGACTTATTGGAGTTACTACTTAAAATTTTTTTCTTATCCCAATCTCTTCTTTGTACATCTACAATTTTTGTTATTTATAAAAAGAAGAGATTTGATAATATGGATGAATGCTAAATTTTCCTTTAAGATGAACTCTGCGTAAATATTTTAGCATACTTAATTTTGAATGATAAAATCTTTGTATGATCAATGATAATATAGATGAGTGATGTATGATCAATGATAAAATCTTTGTATGATAAATTATGTGCTTCAAGTCTCATTCCCTTTATGTTGATGACAAAGGGGGAGAAAAGTGATGACTTGTATCATTTTAATAGCATGACTTATATGAATTGCAAAAGCTTGTGTGATATGAATGTCTTATATGCCTTGCAAAATCCTTGAGAATATCACAAGATTGATTGATCATATTGAAAGCATGCCTTATATCGATATCATGAAATTCATGTTGAAAATCTTTATCTCCTATCGTAGTAAAAATTGTCCCATATCATTTGACTTATGATTTTCATCGAAGTTTCGCATTCACTATTGCTTAATGAGAATAACGATAAGTTCTACGGTTAGAACTTATCGATTTATGCTTGAATTCAATGGATAAAATTCAAGTGTTTTCATCTTCTCATAATATGGCATATAGATAGGGGGAGTTATGTTTAACTCCGTCATCAATTGATTGTCATCATCAAAAAGGGGGAGATTGTTGAATCTCGGATTTTGATGATAAAATCAATTGATGGGTTAATTGATCTAATCCATATTATTGAGCTAAGTGTGCAGGATTAACTACGATAACCAGAAAACACAAAGCAAGAATACCGGAGTCAAGATCGATGGACGTTTAAGAGTCCGAAGAATCATCGGAGATGCTGCCGGAACCAACCGAGAAGAAATCGGGAACCTATCGGAATTTTCGGAAGTTCGCCGAAGAGATCGTCGGAGGTTCACGGAGATCACCGAGAAGGCTCGGCTACTCGTTAAAGTCATCACAAGATCGGGAGCTTGATGGGAGTCCGTCGGAAGAAGCTCGTCGGAAAGCTCGCCGAAACAAGACTCGACGTTCGCGGTTGAAAGCTTGCTTAGGATGTGTTTTTGTTATGTAGTTCACTTGTAATTAGGATTAGGATTAAGAGATAATCTTATATCCTGGTTAGGGTCAACTGGGCCCAAAGTCAGATATGGTTTGGGCTTAAATTATGCCAAACCAGTGAAATCGGAATTCCAGGCGGTGGCACCGCCTGGCTAGGTGGTGACACCTCCTTGGCTAGGCGATTGCACCGTCCAGCACCCGAGCGCTGGGCGGTGGCACCACCTGGCTGGGCGGTGGCACCTCCAGCACCGGGAACCCTAAGAGAATTCAAATTTTGGAGCCCAAATTTGAATCCTCTTGAGGCCTATAAATACCCCTCAAATCTCAGCTGAGATAACAACTTTTGAGAAGCATTTTTGAAAATACGATTACTGCAAATCTTCTTACTGCTTTAGTTCCTTATTACCCTTGCTGCGCAACTTTAAAAATACGCTTTCAAGTTAAACTTTTCAAGTTCCGTTCTTATCGTACGAAAGATTTTGTTAAAATCGAAGTTTTAATCCGCTACACTAATTCACCCCCCCCTCCTCTTAGTGTCGCTCCGATCCTAACAGATATTTCTTGGAATTTTATGCAACTATTTATAAAATTTTACAGTAAGGAGAAATAGGTGATACTGCATGGGAAACGTGAGGGCGACGTAACGATGATTTGCACACAACAAATGGAGAAGGTTTTGCATAAAGCATGTAGGGGCTTTTTGGTACAACTTGAGGAGCAAATTAAAGGAGAGCCAATAGAATTTGAAGATCCAAACATATTTCTTTTGCTTGCTGAATTTTCAGATATATTTGACGAGCCGCACAACCTACCTCTTACTCGTCGGCATGATCATTGTATAATGATTTTTCCAGTCAAATCTCCAGCAAATACTCAGCCATATCAGTATCCACATCTCCAGAATGATGAAATAGAAATGATTTTAAAAGAGATGCTTGAAACAGGAGTTATTCGGCCAAGTTGCAACCTCTACTTTTCACCGGTGCTACTTGTACACAAGAAGGACGGAACATGGCGAATATGCGTTGATTACCGAGCTCTCAATGGCATAACCATCAAGAACAAATACCTTATTCCAATAGCAGATGAATTGCTAGATGAAAGGGAGCACAAATCTTCACAATGCTGGACCTTCGATCCGGGTATTATCAAATACGAGTGTATGAAGAAGTCATACCGAAAATCGTCTTTCGAACACACAACGACCACTACGAATTTTTACTTTCCTCAACAAAAGGTGAAATATCTTGGGCATATCATATCAGAGGAAGGTGTGACAGTGGACCCCTTCAAAATTGAAGCAATGCAAACTGGCCTACCCCGAGGAACATAAAATTGCTACATGGCTTTTTGGGTTTAATAGGCTACTACCGTAAGTTCGTGAAAAACTATAGAAAGATCAGTGCACCACTTACTTCCTTACTAGAAAAATATGTCTTCCAATGGTCGGACAGAGCCTCCACTACCTTCGACAAACTTATGGCAGCCATAACGACGACGCCGGTGCTAGCGCTACCAGATTTCAACGGACCCTTCATCATTAAGGCCGATGCATCTGGAGACAGAATGGGAGACGTTCTCATGCAAGATAGTCCACCACTCACATACATTAGCAAGACATTGTCTCCCCCCTATCAAAACATGTTAACATATGATAAAGAGATGCTCGACATTGTGCACACAGCAACGAGGTGGAGATCGTACTTGATCATACGATACTTTCAAATCAAGACCGACCATAAAAGCCTAAAATATCTCTTATAGCAGAAGATATCTTCCCCTGAGCAACAAAAATGGGTAACAAAACTTCTTGGATTTGATTATGAAATAACTTACAAAAGGTGGAAAGAGAATGTTGTTGCAGATGCGCTTTCGCAGCTACCTGAGCAAGCTGAATTTTTTATCGTTTTACTTCCAACCAGCGACTTCCTTGAGGATATTAAGATGGAATGGCAGGAAGATTCGGAGGCCAGTAAGATTAAAAAAAAAAAATTAGAGGAAGCACCAAGCTCCGTGGCTCATTACAATCGGGACTCAAAAGAATTATGCTATAAGGGAAGCATTGTGCTTGTGACAAATTTTACTTGCATATTCAAGAGCAGATTTTGGACAAAGTTATTTCATATGCAGGGTACTAAATTAAAAAGGAGTATGACATATCACCCACAAACCAACAGCCAGACGGAAGTTTTAAATAGGTGCGTGGAGACAACCTAAAGCCACCCACCAAATATGACTACCCAAAGAGAACTCCAGACCTAGCCAAGTACCATTATTGATGAACGGATCATGACTCCACGATGATGACCCACTAATGAAGTACTAATACAATGGGCGAACCTACCAATAAAAGATGCCACTTGGGAGAACTATGACGACTTGAAGATCAAATTCCCAGAATTCACAAATCATCAGCCTCGAGGACAAGGCTGATTTAAAGAAGGCGGGTCTGTTAGGATTCTAGCTTGGAGAGTCCTAATTGAGAGGGAAATTTATGTAAAACTGTTAGGACTCTAGCTAGGAGAGTCCTAATTGAGAGGGACATTCTATTTGGACTCTAGCTAGGAGAGTCCTAATTGAGAGGGGCATTCATGTAGGAGGTATTTTCTTATAGAAGAATTAGGAGTTGTAAGGGAATAGGAGTCTTGACTAGGAGTCCTACTAGGAGTTAGTTAGAAGTAAGAGACTTAAGTAGGAGTCCTACTAGGAGTTAGTTAGAAGTAAGAGTCTTAAGTAGGAGTCCTATTAGGAGTTAAGGTTTAGAAGCCCTATAAATAGCCATGTATTCCTTCTCTTTTCATGAGCAATAGATGAATCTTTTCTGCAGCCTTTGAGCAGCAACTTGGAGGGAGGAACCCCTATAGAGTTCCAAGGAGGCCGATCCCCTAAAGAGATCAACCCAAAGTTTAGAATCTGCAAGGGTTCTAACATTCCTCCACCGATGAGGTCACCGACGTCCACTAGAGGCCTTCCTTCAACAGGCAAAGGCCAACCACCCTTTTACAGTTTCACTCCTTTTGATGGGCTTAAGAGACAACCCTTACAGAATTTTCTTTCCTCTCTTAACAGATCAAAACTTGGAAGAAAAGAGGAAGGAGAACTTTTAACTCATACAACACTTTTTGAGCTCTCAAAAACATAGAGTAAGATCAGTATTTCGATGGTTTTTGGTTACTCTGTCATTGCTGAAAGGGTGGGGTATTTATAGGCCCCAACCTAGTTTGAATTCCGAGCTCAAAACTGTCAATTCCCGGAATTCCGGGGTCTAGCGGTTGCACCGCCTGACTGGGGCGGTTGTACCACCTGATAGAGCTCGAAGATTGAGCCTCTAGGCGGTGCCACCTCCTGTCAGGGGTGGTTGCACCTCCTGCCAGAGCTCGAAGACCGAGCTCAGGTGGTGCCACCGCTTGACTAGGGCGGTTGCACCGCCCAGCTAGAGCTCGGAGACCGAGCTCAAGCAATTGCACCTTTGTCAGAGGTGGTTGCACTGCCCAGCCAGAGCTCGGAGATTGAGCCCTAGGCGGTGCCATGTTAGAACCCTTGCAGATTCTAAACTTGGGGTTGATCTCTTTAGGGGATCGGCCTCCTTGAAACTCTATAGGGGTTCCTCCCTCCAAGTTGCTGCTTAAAGGCTGCAGAAAAAATTCATCTATTGCTTAAGAAAAGAGGAGGAATACATGGCTATTTATAGGGCTTCTAAACCCTAACTCCTAATAGGACTCCTACTTAAGACTCCTATTCCCTTACAACTCCTAATTCTTCTCTAAGAAAAAACCTCCTAACCCTAGCCGACCTCTTCATCTCTTTAATAGGGGTCGGCTTAGGTAGGTTTTATATGAATGTCCCTCTCAATTAGGACTCTTCTAGCTAGAGTCCTAACAGACCCGCCCTCTTCAAATCAGCCTTGTCCTCAAGGCTGAGATTCCATGAACTCAGGGAACCGGGTCTTCAGCTCCCCATATGGCGTCTTCAAGTGGTAAATTACTCCAATGCACTAGTACTTCAGTAGAGGGACGTCGGCGACGCATCACGATCCTGCGATCGAGGATGGCTTGTGGTTGAGCATGAATAACTCCATCCTCAGTGGTGTTGGACAGTTGGATCTAGGGTGACTCATGTTCTCCTAATTTGGACTTCAGGCATGACACGTGGAAGACAGGATGAATTTTGGCATCCTCAGGTAATTTAAGTCTATACGCCACTGCTCCAATACGCTCTGTGATTTGATAGGGCCCAAAAAATCATGGAGATAGCTTCATGGAGGCTCGAGTGTTGATGGAGAGTTGCTTGTATGGTTGTAGACGAAAATAAACCCAATCTCCTATTGAAAATTCTCTTTCGCTTCGTTGTGTGTCGGCTTGCTGCTTCATTCTGGCTTGAGCTGTAGAGAGATTATCTTTTAATAGTTATAGGAGTTTGTCTACATACTTTGGAATCACAGGGGTCGGTCGACCATACAATGCTTCATAAGGGGCACATTTTGTAGATGAATGATATATAGTATTATACCACCATTCGGCCTAGGGAAGCCATTTTGCCGACTCTTTTGGTCAATCGCTAGCGAAACACCGAAGGTACGTCTCTAAATACCTATTTACCACCTCTGTTTGGCCATCAGTTTGTGGATGATACGCTGTGCTCATCTTGAGTTTGGTGCCTTGTAACTAGAATAACTCAGTCCAAAATTTACTAGTGAAGATGTTAGAACCCTTGCAGATTATAAACTTGGGGTTGATCTCTTTAGGGGATCGGCCTCCTTGGAACTCTATAGGGGTTCCTCCCTCTAAGTTGCTGCTCAAAGGCTGCAGAAAAGATTCATCTATTGCTTCCCAAAAGAGGAGGAATACATGACTATTTATAGGGCTTCTAAACCCTAACTCCTAATAGGACTCCTACTCAAGACTCCTATTCTCTTACAACTCCTAATTCTTCTCTAAGAAAAAACCTCTTACATGAATGTTCGTCTCAATTAGGACTCTCCTAGCTAGAGTCCTAACAGAATGTCCCTCTCAATTAGGACTCTCCTAGCTAGAGTCCTAATAGAAGATCCTATCACGATCACTTACAATAGACCTTGGCATCCCGTGCAGTTTAACAATATTTTCTATGAAAACTTGGGCAATACTAGCAACAATGTAGGGATTTCTCACAGCACAAAAATGAGCATATTTCGTAAGTCGATCAACCACCACGAGAATTGTGCTTTTACCTTTAGCAGGTGGCAACCCTTCAATGAAGTCCATGGAGATGTCAGTCCTCAGCGAGTCCGGTATAGGTAGTGGTTGTAGTTTTCCTGGATTTGTCACAGTTTCACCCTTGTGCTGTTGACCTACATCACATTGTGCCACATATTCAGCAATAATTTTTTTCATCCCTCTCCAATAAAAATTTTGCTTCACTCTTTTGTAGGTTCTTAGGAATCCAGAGTGCCCTGCTGAAGGTATGGAGTGCATTTCATGTAGGATGATTGTGATACAAGGGGAGTCAGGTATAGCACAATACGACCTTTGTAACATAGATCCCTCGAATCCTAAGTGTAGTGGGCTATTGCACTTGGATCCTCCTCCAATTTTTTTATAATGTTGCTAATCTCTGGATCCTTCTTCCATTCTTCCCTAATATCCACGAGGAGACTAGTGGTAGGAAGGGAGATGGCTGAAACCATAACTTGCTCAGGTAGCCATGAGAGTGCATCTGCAACAACATTTTCTTTCTCCTTTTTGTAAATAATTTCATAATCAAATCCAAGAAGTTTGGTTACCCATTTTTGTTGCTCAGGAGATGATATCTTTTGCTCCAAAAAATACTTGAGGCTTTTATGGTCAGTTTTAATTTGAAATTGCTAGCCGATCAGATAGGGTCTCCACCTCATTACTGCATGTACAATGGCGAGCATCTCCTTATCATATACTGACATGTTTTGATGGGAGGGAGATAATGCCTTGCTAGTGTATATGAGTGGTCGACCATCTTGCATGAGAACGACTCCAATTCCGACTCCAGATGCGTCGATCTCAATGATGAAGGGTCGGCTGAAATCTGGTAGCGCTAGCACCGACGTCGTTGTCATGGCTACCTTAAGTTTGTCGAAGGCAGCAGAGGCTTTGTCCGACCATTGGAAAGCAACTTTTTTCAGTAGAAAAGTGAGTGGTGCACTGATCTTCCCATAGTCCTTAACAAATTTTCGGTAGTAGCCTATTAGTCCAAGGAACCCGCATAGTAATTTCACGTTTGTAGATTTTAGCCAGCCTTGCATTATCTCAATTTTTGTTGTGTCTACCGCCACTCCTTCTTCTGATATTATGTGCCCAAGGTACTCTACTTTTTTCTAGAGAAAGCTACACTTTGGTTGCTTAACAAAAAGAGTATTCTCCCGAAGGATCGTCAGAACAATCCGTAAATGCTGAAAGTGAGTCTCAAGAGAAGGGCTGTAAATGAGAATATCATCGAAAAATACTAGCACAAATTTGCGAAGAAAGCTCCGAAAAATATCGTTCATGAGACTTTGAAAGGTTGAAGGAGCATTAGTGAGTCCAAAAGGCATTACCAAGAATTCATGATGACCATCATGCGTGCGGAATGCAATTTTTGGAATGTCATCTTCACATACCCGAATTTGGTGGTAACCGGATCGGAGGTCCAACTTCGTGAAGACTCGAGCTCCTTTTAATTCATCAAGAAGTTCATCCACCACTGGTATTGGGTACTTGTCCTTAACGGTGATGCCATTTAAAGCTCGGTAGTCGATGCACATCCGCCAAGTTCCATCCTTCTTGCGTACAAGTAGCACTGGTGAGGAATAGGGGCTGCAACTTGGTCGAATCACCCCTGTTTCAAGCATCTATTTACGATCTTTTCAATTTCATCTTTTTGGATGTGAGGATATTGGTACGGTCGAGTGTTCGCTGGTGGCTTGCCCGGAAGGATTGGAATTCGATGGTCATGTTGTCGAGAAGGAGGAAGACCGCATGGTTCAGCAAAAATGTCAGTAAATTCAATAAGCAATTGGGCAAGATTTTGATCTTCAATTTCTATTTTCTTCTCCTATGGTTGCTGCTGGAGGTGCATCAAAAAGCCACCATTTACCTTGTGTAAAACTTTCTCCATTTGTTTGGTCGAAACAGTGGTAACGTTGCTTCCGCGCTTCCCTCGTAGGATGATTCGTTTGCCCTTACAATAGAATTTCATAATTAATTTAGAAAAGTTCCAAGAGACATCACCTAGTGTAGTTAGCCATTCTATACCAAGCACTGCCTCATAGTCATTAAGTGGTAGGAGGAAGAAATCGGTGATAATTTCTTGGTCTTGCAGTAATAGTTTCACCTAAGGGCATCTTTGGTCACACTTTAGGATTCTGCTGTCGGCTACCTTTACATCGAACTTGCTGCAACCTTCAATATATAGTGACATCCGAGCAGTAACCTTGCTATTCAGGAAGTTATTAGTGCTGCCCGTGTCGATGAGAACAGTAATCGGCTATTGTTTGAGAAGGCCTCCAACTTTCATCGTTTACGGGTTTGAGTAGCCGGCTAGTGCGTGTACCATAATGTCAGTCGGTTGTGGCTCTTCTTTCATATCTTCTATTTTATATTCAAGGCTCTCTTGTGGATGTTCAATGACCTCTTCTTCTACTGGTTCAATCATAAGAAGTTTTCCTTTTCTACAACGATGCTCGCGGCTCCACGGCTCGTCGCAATGCCAACATAACCCCTTCGCAGATCGCTCCCGAAGTTCTTCTCTTGTTAACCTTTTCGGTGCAGGGACTCAGTTGATAGTAGGGGGGGCTGAGGGCTTTAGTATTGTAGGTCGTGGAGTGATCCTAGTCCTCCGGGCTTCATGGTTCAATCGCTCTTCTTGAAGTCATGCGAAAGAGATGGCTGCCATAAGTGTGTATGGTTGTCGCGCCTTAACTTCTCCCCGGATCTCCGGCTTTAAGCCCTCAATAAAGGTCCCCAATAGTTGTTTTTCAGACCAATCACGAGTTTGATTAGATAATCTTTCAAACCTAGTTTGGTACTCCTGAATGGTGGAGGTTTGTCGGATCTTTGCTAGTTGTCCGTCAATGTTCTCGTAATAAGTTGGTCCGAAGTAGATCAGTAGTCCTTCTTTGAATTGTCGCCATGAAAGGACTCTATAAGTGTGTTCAACCTAGTCAAACCATTGTATGGCATCCCCTTCAAGATATATAGCTATAATTTCCACCATAGATGCATCCGTAGTTTTATGGTACCGAAAATATCGCTCCGCGCGTGAGATCCAACCAATTGGGTCTCCTTCTTCCCATCTAGGGAAGTCCACTCTCATGCGCAAATAGTTGGGGTCGGTCAAAGAGCCTCCCTTCTCTTAGAAGTCATCTCTTTGGGCATGATGTGATTGGTTAGAGCTCTCTCTATGATGTGATTTCTTCGGGCTTGGTGGTCGGCCCAAACTGAATTCGGTAAGGAGAGTCCGAATCTTATCCTCCATTCATGCCTCAAAGGCTTCAAATTTAGTATTGATTACTTCCTCAGATGCCATAGTATATGACTCCAAATCTGTGATGTCAAGATCTCTCTTTTGTTGATGGGTTAAAGGCATGTATAGGTTGAGAGAAGTGATGGTTGAAAGGGTTGATGGATTGGTAGATGTAGGCTGCGGTTTAGGTTTGTTTTGTGGCTTTTTTGGGTGCAGTTTGAGGGTGTGGTTTGGTGGAGTTTTAGGGCTATGGATGAAAGTTTTCGATCTATGGTGGATGGCAGCAAATGTTTGATAGAAATCAATGAAAGTTTGCTGCATAATTGTGTTGTCTTGTAAGAGCAGAATTGTCGTCGAAGAAACAGCGGTTTTTCGATGAAATCTCCACCAAAAATTTGAGAGATTTAAGGAGGGAATTGATAGTAATATCTTAGTTTATATGATAGAGAAAATATAGTATCAAGATCAAACAAACAGTGCTATGCGGCTGAAATTCTGCAATGTATCTTTCGATGTAGAGATGAAAACTTTGTGATGAAAAGTTTATGCAGCAATATAGGAACAATTTTTTTTTTTTTTGGATTTTCGGATAGGGATAACTAAATTGCAGCAGCAGTAAGGTAGGAAACCTGAATCTGTTGCAATTCACGGGATGATCCGCGGTGGAGGAGATGATGGCGGAATTTGGCAACGATCTTTTAAGCAATTGTGGGAATTGCTTTGGGCGGCTGTGGAGGGCTGATGGATGGCTATGGAAGGGCAGCGAGATGCTAAGAACGCTGCTCTAATACCAGGTGTTAGAACCCTTTTAGATTCTAAACTTGGGGTTGATCTCTTTAGTGGATCGGCCTCCTTGAATCTCTATAGGGGTTCCTCCCTCCAAGTTGCTGCTCAAAGGCTGCAGAAAAGATTCATCTATTGCTTAAGAAAAGAGGAGGAATACATGGCTATTTATAGGGCTTCTAAACCCTAACTCCTAATAGGACTCCTACTTAAGACTCTTACTTCTAACTAACTCCTAATAGGACTCCTACTCAAGACTCTTATTCCCTTACAACTCCTAATTCTTCTCTAAGAAAAAACCTCCTAACTCTAATCGGCCTCTTCATCTCTTTAATAGGGGTCGGCTTAGGTAGGTTTTGTTGAATCTCGTATTTTGATGATGAAACCACTTGATATGTGTCTATAATTTAAACTGCATTTTGAGTGATGCAGGTCTACTCGATCAGGATTAGATAGTTGACGCAGGAGGAATTGACGTTGCGCCGGAAGAGATCACGTCAGGATATTGGATGGCTGAATGCTTCGGACGTCGGGCATCGGGCCAAGGAGAGCGAAATTGCGCCAAGGATATCGGGGTTGCGGAGGTCAACCGCCAATTGGGTAACCAGCCGCAAGAGAGGACGATGCACCGAAGAATCGGACGAAGCACCAACCAATGACGTGCCGGGCAACAGAATGTCAATTCGCATTGTAATAATTGTCTAGATCGGAGTAGAGTTTTGGTTTGTGTGTGCAGGATTAATTACGATAACGATGAAGACATAAAGCGAAACAAAGTGCTGGAGTCAAGCGCGAAGGATTCGTTGGGAGTTCGAGAGTTCGACGGAAGTCCGAAGGTTCGTCGGGAATGCTGCCGGGACTAGCCGAGAATGAGTAGGGAGCTTGCCGAAGGGTTTTTCGGAAGCTCGCCAGAACGTTCGTTGGAAGTTCGCGGAGCTCACCGAGAAAGATCGGAGCTTACCAAAGAAGCTCGTTGGAACTTGCCAAGATCAAATCGTGAAGTCTAGGAGCTTGCCGGGAGTCCGCATAATGGTTTCCGAGAGTTTATCGGAAGACCGTCGGAAGTTCGCCGAAAGCTTGCCGGAAGAAGTCTTGACTTACGGACTTTGTAATAGCTTAGAAAATATCTTTAAATTCGTAGTTAGCATGTTAATTAGGGTTAGGATTAGGTGTTAATCCTATAACCCAAGTAGGGGCCAATTGGGCCCGAGTTCGGACTGGTTTGGGCCAAGTTTGGAGCCCAACCAGTGAGCTGAATTGGCCTAGGCGGTGGCACCGCCAGCATCGGGAACATAAGAGAATTCAAATTTTTGGAGCCCAAATTTGAATCCTCTTGAGGCCTATAAATACCCCTCAAGTCTCAACTGAGAAGACAACTTTTGAGAAGTAATTGATTGAGAGAAATGTCTTAGAAAGTCTTAGCAAGTCTTGTTATCAATTTGCTAGAGAGTTCTCCTCCTTCTTTCTTGCTGAAAATTTGTAAGAGGTTGAACTGCTTGTAAAAGGTTGTAAGAGGGGTATTTGCCCTTCCATTTCAAGAGATTTGCTAGTGGAAGGTGGGAGCCTCATCGAAGAGGGGCCTCGCAAGTGGATGTAGGTCATTTGACCGAACCACTGTAAAATCGGCGTGATCTCTAGTTTGCATTTACTTATTGTCATTTACATTATTGCAAACCATTTGCACTTTAATGCTCTACTTCTTTGTCTCCGTCTTACTTATCTCTTCAAGTTAAAACGTAATCGAAATGGTTTCAAACGAAAACGTTACTTTTATCGTACGAAGTTTCCGAAAGTGTTTAAATCGTCAAAAGTTTATCACACTTTACCGCTGCACTAATTCACCCCCCCCTCTTAGTGCCGCTCCGATCCTAACAGGTTTTACATGAATGTCCCTCTCAATTAGGACTCTTCTAGCTAGAGTCCTAACATGCCACCGTCGACCCAGGCGGTGCCACCTTTGGCCAAGTAATTTGGGTCCGAATGGGCTAATCCATTCGGCCCAATTTGGGTCTGTCAAGGGCCCAATTGCCCCAAGATAAAGTTAATGGGATTATCTCCCATTTCTAACTTAATTATCGTGCTAACTACGAATTTCTTAAGGCATTTACTGCAACTTGCTCCGGTGCGTCAATCGTTTCTTCCGGCGAGCTTCCGGCGAACATCCGACGAACCTTCGGCGATGCTCCGACGGACTTCCGGCAAACTCCTGGACTTGCAATGATCCACTTGGCGAGTTCCGACGAGCTTCTTTGGCAAGCTCATAGACTTCTCGGATTTGTTCTCGTAGAACCTCCGACGACCGTCCGGACTTCCGTCGAACTCTCGAACCCCCAACGTGATCATAGTCTTGACTCCGACGCAACTCTTGCTGCATGTCTTACTTTCATCATAGTTAATCTTACATACTTATCTCAACATATGGATTAGATAACAAATGATAATTAACGTCATCATCAAAATCCGAGATTCAACACTTATCACATGTGTCCTAATAGAGATTTGTTTTCCACATATGAATCTTGTAATGGTGGAATTGTTTTGATGGGCAACAATGTCGCGTGTGATGTTGTTGGTAAAGGCACAATCCGAATTAAAATGCATGATGGTATTATGAGGACGCTCACTAATGTTAGACATGTTCATGATTTAAAAAAGAATTTCATCTCTTTAGGCACCCTAGAGGCCCTTGGGTGTAAATATGCAACTGAAGGTGGAGTTATGAAAGTTTCTAGAAGTGCCCTTGTTGTTATGAAAGCTTATAGGTTTGGTAGCTTGTATATTTTGCAGGGAACTACTGTCACAGGCTTAGTTACAGTCTTGTCATCATCATTGTCTGATTCTGACATCACCAAATTATGGCATATGCATTTGGGTCATATAAGCGAAAAAGGTTTGAGCATATTGAGCAAAAGGGGTCCTCTTTGCGGACAGAGTATTGGGCCACTAGATTTTTATGAACACTGCATTTTTGGAAAGCAGAAAAGAGTAAACTTCAATTCTTTGGTAGTTCACAAAATGAAATGTACTCTTGACTATATTCATTCAGACCTTTGGGGTCCAGCTCATGTTTAGTCTAAGGGTGGTGCTAGGTATATGTTGACTTTCATTGACGATTATTCCAAGAAAGTTTGGGTTTATTTTCTAAAGCATAAAAATATTATTTTTCTAACCTTTAAACAATAGAAGGCTTTGATTGAGAAGCAAATAGGTAAACAGATTAAGCGGCTTCGAACAGATAATGGCATGGAATTTTGTGAAGTTGACTTTGATGAATTCTACAAAAATGAAGGAATCGTTCGGCATCGCACTGTTAGGATGATGCCTCAACAAAATGGTGTGGCCGAACGTATAAATAGAACACTCTTGGAGAGAGCAAGGTGTATGATCTCAAATGTAGGGTTGACAAAGGACTTTTGGGTAGAGGCGATTAATATGGCATGTTACATTATCAACTGCGCTCCTTCTACAGCACTTAACTTTAAAACATCAGAGGAAGTTTGGTCAGGTACTCCTACTGATTACTTCGATTTAAAATTTTTTGGGTGTCCAGCATACATGCATGTAAATGAAGGAAAATTAGAGCCTCAAGCTAAAAAGTGCATTTTCCTTGGGTATACTTCTGGTGTGAAAGGATACAGATTATGGTCTTCTAATCCCAAATCTCTAAAATTTGTAATCAATAGAGATGTTACTTTTGATGAATTGTCTATTTTATCTTCCAAAGAGGAATCTACTAGTTGTACAAATGATAGTGCGCAGAAGCAAGTGGAGCTTGAGATTGGTAGTTCAGATTCTTTTAAGTTGAACTCTTCTACTCAAAAGATGCTAGTAGATGGTCCCGAGTCTACTAACGAAGATGATCTAGAGGAAGAGCAATATTCCATAGCCAAGAATAGACCACGGAGAGATATTAGACCACCACAAAGATATGCAAATTTAGTTGCATATGCTTTGTCTGTTGCAGAAGAAACAAGTGAAGTTGGTGAGCCTACTACCTACTTAGATGTAGTTTCTTATGATAATTCCGCTAAGTGGTTGATTGCGATGAATGAAGAAAAAGAATCTTTCCATCAAAATAGAACTTGGGATCTTGTGAAGCCGCCTTCGGGTAAGAAAATTGTTGGATACAAATGGGATACTTTTGCTGAGGGAAAGATCCTTGTTCAAAAAATTCATACGAAGGACAATCCAGCTGATATGCTTACGAAGCCTCTTCCGGTTTCCAAGTTCAAGCAGTGCTTGGACTTGGTTGGTGTTCATTGTTGGTAATTACCCGTTGGGGCTTTTATGAAGAAGGTGGAGCAAGTTTTGTTGGGACATGCCAAGGTGGAGATTTGTTAGTTTGACAAGTCCCACATAGTCCCACATCGGGAAAATCAGGCTTGTTCTTAGGCCATAAAACACCTGAATCTATTAAACAAGAAAAACTCAAACTATAAGCCAAAACTATTTAACTGAGTATGGACTTAAACCCAAAGTGAACACTTAAGTATAAGGGTCTGGGCTTTTGTTAGGACTCTAGTTAGGAGAGTCCTAATTGAGAGGGACATTCATGTAAAATCTACCTAAGCCGAGCCGACCCCTATTAAAGAGGTGAAGTAGCCTTTGAGCAGCAACTTGGAGGGAGGAACCCCTATATTACTGCAATTTAGTTATCCTTATTTGAAAATCCCAAAAAAATTATTCCTATATTGCTGCATAAACTTTTCGTCATAAAGATTTCATTGCATAATTCCAATCGTATAGCACCGTTTGTTTGATCTTGCTACTGTATTTTTTCTATCCAAATCTCTACAAAATTTTTATGACATCTTTGACATTTCCTAACAGCAGATTTCCTTTGGTTTTGTCAAAAAATTCTCAATATAAACCATTGATATACAAAATTTTTATGACATCTTTGACATTTCCTAACAGCAGATTTCCTTTGGTTTTGTCAAAAAATTCTCAATATAAACCATTGATATTTTACGTCTAATCTGCTATACTTGAAAATATGCACTGTAAAATTTCAGCCGCATAGCACTGTTTGTTTGATCTTGATACTACGTTATTTCTATCCAAATCTCTATGAAATTTTTATGATAGCTTTAAAACTTCCTAACAGTGGAATTCCCTTTGGTTTTATCAAAAAATTCTCAATATAAACCACTGATCATTTATGTCCAATCTACTATACTTAAAAATATGTGCTACAGAAAATTTCAGCCGCATATTGTTGCCTTAACCCATCTATTTGCAATCTTTTTTGAATGAAATTTCTTATACACTTCATAGATCATCTTAGCTTCCATCTAAGATTGATCTATTAAGAAATTCATCTCTAAAAATGATTTTGTGTTGCTGTAAATTTTCGTCGTAACCCGTTGAAATTTCTCGACGAGAATTCTGCAATCGTAACTTGCACCAATTTCCTTGCTGTTATACTACCGAAATTTTCTTGATTAAATTAGATATCCTTGCTGTCATATAAACTGTGATTTTGCTATCAATTCCCTCCTCAATTCTCTCAAGTTTTTAGTGGAAATTACGTCGAGAAACCGTTGTTTCATTGACGACAATTCTACTCTTACAAGACAGCACATACTTGCTACAACTTCCACTTATTTCTCTCAAACCTTTGCTACCATCTACCATAGATCCAAAACTTTCATCTACAGCCCTAAAACTCCACCAAATCACACCCTCAAACTACACCCAAAATAGTCACAAAATAAGCCTAAACCGTAGCCTACATCCACCAATCTACCAACCCTTTCGACCATCACCTCTCTCAACCAATACGTGCCTTTAACCCAACAACAAAAGAGAGATCTTAATATCACAGATTTGGTGGCATATACTATAGCATCTGAGGAGGTAATCAATGCTAAATTCAAAGCCTTCGAGGCGCGAATGGAGGATAAGATTCGGACGCTCTTTACCGAACTCAGATTGGGCCGACCACTAAGCCCGAAGAAATCACATCAAGGAGAGAGCTTTGCCCAATTGCACCAAGCCCAAATATATGACTTCCAAGAGAGGGGAAGCTCAATGACCAACCCCAACTATCCATGCATGAGAGTGGACTTCCCTAGATGGGAAGAAGGAGACCCGATTGGTTGGATCTCGTGCGCTGAGCGATATTTTTGGTACCATAAAACCGCGGATGCATCTATGGTGAAAATTACAACTATACATCTTGAAGGGGATGCTATACAGTGGTTTGACTGGTTTGAACATACTTATGGAGTCCTTTTATGGTGACAATTCAAAGAAGGACTGCTAATCCGCTTCAAACCAATCGATTACGAGAATATTGACGGACAACTAGCAAAGATCCGACAAACCTCCACCATTCAGGAGTACCAAACCAGGTTTGAAAGGTTATCTAATCAAACTCGTGATTGGTCTCAAAAACAGCTATTGAGGACCTTCATTGAGGGCTTGAAGCCGGAGATCTGAGGAGAAGTTAAAGTGCGACAACCGTATATGCTTATGGCAGCCATCTCTTTCGCACGATATCAAGAGGAGTAATTGAACCATGAAGCTCGGAGGACTAGGGTTGCTCCTCAACCAGAAATATTGAAGCCCTCAGCCCCCCTTACTGTAGACCGAGTCTCTACACTAAAGAGGTTAACAGGAGAAGAGCTTCGGGAGCGATATGCGAAGGGGTTATGTTGGCATTGTGACGAGCTGTGGAGCCGTGAGCATCGCTGTAGTAAAGGGAGACTTCTTATTATTGAACTAATAGAAGAAGAGGTCATTGAATATCCAAAAGAGAGCCTTGAATATGAAGAAGAAGATGCAGAAGAAGAGCCACAACTGACCGAAGTTACGGTACATGCACTAGCCGGCAACTCAAACCCGCAAACGATGAAAGTTGGAGGCCTTCTCAAACAACAACCGATCACTGTTCTCATCGACATGGGCAGTACTAATAACTTTCTAAATAGTAAGGTTGTTGTCCAGATGGCTTTATCTATTGTGAAATGCAGCAGGTTTGACGTTAAGGTCGCCTATGGATGGATTTTGAAGTATGATCGTAGGCGCCCGCAAGTGAAACTGTTGCTGATCATGAGGCCTTACCAAGAGATAATTACATATTTCTTCCTTCTCCCTCTTGATGATCATGAGGCCATTATCAAAATTAAATGGTTAACGATATTAGGTGATATTTCTTGGAATTTTATGCAACTAATTATGAAATTTTACAGTAAGGAGAAACAGGTGATACTGAATGGGAAACGTGGGGGCGACGTAACGACGATTTGCACACAACAAATGAAGAAGGTTTTGCATAAAGAATGCAGTGGCCCTTTGGTACAACTTGAGCAGCAAACTAAGGGAGAGCCAATAGAATTTGAAGATCCAAACCTACTTCCTTTACTTGCTAAATTTTCAGATATATTTGATGAACCGCACAACCTATCTCTTACCCGTCGGCATGATCATCATATAATGATTCTTTCAGGCAAACCTCTAGCAAATACTCGGCCATATTAGTATCTACATCTCCAAAAGGATAAAATAGAAAGGATTGTAAAAGAGATGCTCGAAACAGGAGTTATTCGGCCAAGTTGCAACCTCTACTCTTCACCGGTGCTACTTGTACGTAAGAAGGACGGAACATGGCGAATATGCATTGATTATCGAGCTCTCAATGACATAACCATCAAAGATAAATACTTTATTCCAATAGCAGATGAATTGCTAGATGAAAGGGAGCACAAATCTTCACAAAGCTAGACCTTTGATCCGGGTATCATCAAATACGAGTGTGCGAAGAAGACATACCGAAAACTACCTTTTGAACACACAACAACTACTATGAATTTTTGTTTTCTTTAACAGAAGGTGGAATATCTTGGGCATATCATATCAGAGGAAGGTGTGGCAGTGGACCCCTTCAAAATTGGAGCAATGCAAAATTGGTCGACCCCGAGAAACATAAAATTGCTACATGGCTTTCTGGGTTTAACAGGCTACTACCACAAGTTCATGAAAAACTATGGAAAGATCAATGCACCACTTACTTCCTTACTGGAAAAAGATGTCTTCCGATGGTTGGACAGAGCCTTCGCTTCCTTTGACAAACTTAAGGCAGCCATGACGACGATGCCAGTGCTAACACTACCAGATTTCAACCAATCCTTCATTATTGAGGCCAACGCATCTGGAGTCGGAATTGGAGTCATTCTCATGCAAGATAGTCGACCACTCGGATACACTAGCAAGACATTATCTCCCTCCCATCAAAATAAGTCAATATATGATAAGGAGATGCTTGCCATTGTGCGCGCAGCAACGAGATGGATGTTGAATCTCGTATTTTGATGATGAAACCACTTGATATGTGTTTATAATTTAAACTACATTTTGAGTGATGCAGGTCTACTGGATCAGGATTAGACAATTAACGCAGGAGGAATTAATGTTGCACCGGAGGAGATCACGTTAGGATATTGGATGGCAGAAAACTTCGGACGTCGAGCATCGGGCCAAGAGCGAAATTGCGCCAAGGATATCGGGGTTGCGGAGGTCAACCGCCAATTGGGCAACAAGCTGCAAGAGAGGACGATGCACCGAAGAATCGGACAAAGCGCCAACCAATGACGTGCCAGGCAACAAAATGTCAATTCGCATTGTAATAATTGTCTAGATCAGAGTAGAGTTTTAGCTTGTGTGTGCAGGATTAACTATGATAACAATGAAGACATAAAGCAAAACAAAGTGTCGGAGTCAAGCACGAAGGATTCATTGCGAGTTCGAGAGTTCGATGGAAGTCCAAAGGTTCGTCGGGAATGCTGCCGGAACTAGCCGAGAATGAGTAGGGAGCTTGCCGAAGGGTTTTTCGGAAGCTCGCCGGAAGGTTCGTTGGAAGTTCACGGAGCTCGCCGAGAAAGATCGGAGCTTGCCGAAGAAGCTCATTGGAACTGGTCAAGATCAAATCGTGAAGTCTAGGAGCTTGCTGGGAGTCCGCTGAATGGTTTCCGAGAGTTTATCGGAAAACCGTCGGAAGTTCGCCGGAAGCTCGCTGGAAGAAATCTTGACTTACGGACTTTGTAATAGCTTAGAAAATGTCTTTAAATTCGTAGTTAGCATGTTACTTAGGGTTAGGATTAGGTGTTAATCCTATAAACCTAGTAGGGGCCAATTGGGCTCTAGTTCGGACTGGTTTGGGCCAATTTGGAGCCCAACCAGTGAGCTGAAATAGTGTAGGCGGTGGCACCGCCAGATTTGGCGGTGGCACCGCTTGGCTGGGCGGTGGCACCGCCAGCATCGGAAACCAAAGAGAATTCAAATTTTGGAGCCCAAATTTGAATCCTCTTGAGGCCTATAAATACCCCTCAAATCTCAGCTGAGATTACAACCTTTTGAAAAGAAATAGTTTGAGTTAAGAGCCTTAGAATAGTCTTTGCAAGCCTTGTTTTTCATATTGCCTAAGTGTTCACCTCCTCCCATCTTGTTGAAAAGAATTGTAAGAGTGTGAACCACTTGTAAAGGTTGTAAGAGGGGTATTAGTCCTTCCCCTACAAGAAATTTGCTAGTGGAAGTTGGAAGCCTCTTCGAAGAAGGCTTTGCAAGTGGATGTAGGTCATTTTGACCGAACCACTTTAAAAACGGCTGCGTTATCTGGTTTGCATCCTACTCTTGCCATTTACATACTGCAAACTTCTCTACTTAGTTACTACGCTTCCATACGTTTCTAAGTTATCAAGCTTTTAAAATCGGTTTCCATTGATATTGCTTTTCATCGTACGAAAGATTTATCAAAACTGAAGTTTTAATCCACTGCACTAATTCACCCCCCCCCCCCCTTTTAGTGCCGCTCCGATCCTAACAATTGGTATCAGAGCCCGGTATTTCTCATTTCGGATTTACACCCGAGAGAAATGGCTCTTCATGGCTTTCAAGAGGGCTTATCGGTTTTTCGTCCACCATTGTTTAACGGATTGGACTACACTTATTGGAAAACTCGAATGAGAGTTTTCTTGATTTTTATGAATTTGGATTTATGGAATATCATTGAAAACAGTTTTCAACTTCCCTCTAAACCGATGAACGAATGGTCGGATTTGGAAAAGAAGTATGTTTCTTTAAACGCAAAGGCTATGAATGCCTTATTTTGCGCTTTGGACAAAACTGAGTTCAATCGGATTTCAATGTGCAAAACGGCTTTTGATATTTGGCGAACACTTGAAATCACACACGAGGGAACTAGTAGAGTCAAAGACTCGAAAGTTAACATTTTATTGCATGATTTTGAGCTTTTTCGAATGTAACCAAGCGAGACTATAGGCGACATGTACACCCGTTTCACGGATGTCATCAATAATCTAAGTGTTCTTGGTAAATCTTTTTCGAATTTTGATCTCGTGAGCAAGATCTTAAGATCCCTTCCAAAAAGGTGGGATCCTAAAATAACCGCAATACAAGAAACAAAAGATTTAAATATTTTTCCACTTGAAGAACTAATTGGTTCATTGATGACATATGAAATGGTTCACAATACACATGATGAACATGATGAACAAAATCACCTTCCAAAGAACAGGAAGGATTTGGAACTCCAGACAAATGAATACCACTTGAGCGATGACTCAAGTGATGAGGACAATGTTGAACTTGAACTTCGAACACTAAATCTTAATAAGTTTATTAAACAAAAATCTAAAATAAACAATGAACTTGAATGGAGGAAGAGGCCAAAGAAGAGGAAGGCAACCAAGGATGAATCAAAAACTTCCAAAGGCGAAACGACGAATTGGGCTTTGACGGGCTTCGACTACAAGGTGAGTAACTCAACTCTCTTGAATTATTTTGAAATTACTTAAAGCCCTTCATGAGTGCTTAATTTAGATAGTAGGAATAGGAAATAAAAAAATTATTTTTTAAAAATTATATCATGTTTTTCTTTATAGCATCTTTGAAAAATTAAAAAATTTGATCATGAAAAGTATATTGCAAAGGTTTCATGCATGTTATGTTTTGAAATGTTGAATGATGCAATATTAGGGATGATAATATGATATGTGATAATGCTTAGGATTAATCCATACATATGTATACGTCATGCATGAGTTTTTGAAGTAAATGTTGATTTGAACCTCTCATTTTAGATTAATATGCTTTTGGTCTAATCATTTTTATGATGAATTAAGATGACATTCTCATGACATATTAAGATGACATAGTGCATGTACATCTATGTATGAATTTCTTGATAGTCTTTTGATGATAGACGTGATATCATGATGTGTTTGGTCTTAACGGCTTCATGACGAAACTTATGTTTCAATTTTAAATGATGATACTTGTTTTCACAAAAAGACTTGAATACCCTCACATGAAATCAATTGTATGAAATGGAAATAATTTTCTATCCTATTGAGATTAATAAATTTATTTTACCAATCTTATGAATCTCATGAAAATAAACATGATGAATATTTTATAAATGAGTTGTCTTATAAGATTTTGCCTTTACGTCTTGAACTTTCATGCTTATATTGATTTGGCATATAAAGACTAAGGCATGCTTAGATGAAAAAGAATCACTTAAAAAATATTTTTCCCATCTGATCGAGATTAATGATTTCATGATATTTTGTGAATCTCGAAATTGATTTTGATGACTTGATCATGAGTTTCAAGTTACCGAATTGATTTGAATAAGTTTTATTTAAATCATAATCTTGATCTTGCAAAATTGAAATCACAAATAATATCTTTTGGTATTCATGAATTGATACTCACAATATAAAAGTATTGGTATTCATGACTTGAATTTGATCGAAACATTGCATGCTTAAATTAATCATTCTCCTATGTTTCAAAAATTCTTTAAAAGCCTTATGAGATGACTGAAAATTAATTTGCTTTATGATGAATCACGAATCATGACTTGATCTATAATATTGATATATTGGTTGTATAATTCTTTTGCTCTATTAAAAGGATTTATTGAATGAATCATGTCCTTGAATTTTCTTGATATCATGACATGATTTTGTAAGTTGGCTTGTATAATGATTAAAATCTTTTGGCCATTGATTTCTCCCTTCTTTTCGGTAATGACAAAGGGGGAGAAATATATGAATTGATACTATGACTGCCATATTTGAATGATAAATATATGAATTAATGCTATAAGTATCATATTTGAATTTGAATTATGTTAAGATATCAAAAGAAGCTTGCATCGAAATATATGGTAAATTGATAATCGAAATGCTATGATTGCCATATGCCATGTTTGCATCATATTAAGATATCAAGAACTTGCATTGTAATTTTACTTGCTGATATATTGTCATGTGATGAAATACTACGATTTGTTGCTAAAATGATGCATGCAATACTTATGTTTTTTATGTGATGTATTACATATGATGTGAATCATGATTAATATTGCCTTAATTTGAATTCAAGGTTTATCTCAATTATGGAATTTTTAAATAAGAATGATTACTCACCTTTGTCATGATTTAGAAATTGACATAAAGGGTCTTCCCTTCCTTTTGACAATGACTAAGGGGGAGATAGCAAGCTTGTACAATTCAAGAAGAAAGCAAAAAATTACACTTCTCAAAAGAGAAGAAATTGCTATCTTGAACATCACCGAGAATTGCTAGCTTGAAACATCAAGAAAATGCAAAAATGTGCTATCGTGCCTATCTCAAGAAAAGTAAATATGCCAACTTGCATATATTTGAATTTGCTAGCTTATAAAACTTGCATATTTCAAGAAGCAAGAGTTGCTTTCTTGAACATCTCTAAATTGCTAGCTTGCAAGTTCTAAAATATTATAAAATTGCTAGATTGCATGATGATAGAAATTTAATATTATGTTTTTCATGCAATGAGTTGAACCCATATAACAAACACTTGATTGTGGTACTTCTCCTTTTTGTTGATGACAAAGGGGGAGAAGTATGTTGATGACATGACATGTGATGCATAAGTTTATGCATATGTTCATGAAGATGTGTTGCAAGTATTCATGATGAATATTGCAATGACTTGAATTCGGTTTGAATTCAAGGTTCTATCAATATGGCATATTGATAGGGGGAGTTTGTTTAAACTCCGGGAGTTAAGGTTAACTCTATCATCAAGTGGTTGTCATCATCAAAAAGGGGGAGATTGTTGAATCTCGTATTTTGATGATGAAACCACTTGATATGTGTTTATAATTTAAACTGTATTTTGAATGATACAGGTCTACTCAATCAGGATTAAACAGTTAACGCAGGAGGAATTGACGTTGCGCCGGAGGAGATCACGTTAGGATATTGGATGGCAGAAGACTTTGGACGTCGGGCATCGGGCCAAGAGCGAAATTGCGCCAAGGATATCGGGGTTGCGGAGGTCAACCGCCGATTGGGCAACAAGCCGCAAGAGAGGACGATGCACCGAAGAATCGGACGAAGCGCCAACCAATGACGTGCCGGGCAACAGAATGTCAATTCATGTTGTAATAATTGTCTAAATCGGAGTAGAGTTTTAGGTTGTGTGTGCAGGATTAACTACGATAACGACGAAGACATAAAGCAAAACAAAGTGTCGGAGTCAAGCACGAAGGATTCATTGCGAGTTTGAGTGTTCGACGGAAGTCCGAAGGTTCATCGAGAATGCTGCCGGAACTAGCCGAGAATGATTAGGGAGCTTGCCGAAGGGTTTTTCGGAAGCTCGCCGGAAGGTTCGTTGGAAGTTCGCAGAGCTTGCCGAAGAAGCTCGTCGGAACTCGTCAAGATCAAATTCTGAAGTCTAGGAGCTTGCTGGGAGTCCGCAGAATGGTTTCCGAGAGTTTATCGGAAAACCGTCGGAAGTTCGCCGGAAGCTCGCCGGAAGAAGTCTTGACTTACGGACTTTGTAATAGCTTAGAAAATGTCTTTAAATTCATAGTTAGCATGTTACTTAGGGTTAGGATTAGGTGTTAATCCTATAAACCAAGTAGGGGCCAATTGGGCTCTAGTTCGGACTAGTTTGGGCCAATTTTGGAGCCCAACCAGTGAGCTGAAATAGTGTAGGCAGTGGCACCGCTAGATTTGGCGGTGGCACCGCCTAGCACCCGAGAGCCAGGCGGTGGCACCGCCAGCTTCGGGAACCAAAGAGAATTCAAATTTTGGAGCCCAAATTTGAATCCTCTTGAGGCCTATAAATACCCCACAAATCTCAACTGAGATTACAACCTTTTGAAAAGCAATAGTTTGAATTAAGAGCCTTAGAATAGTCTTTGCAAGCCTTGTTTTTCATATTGCTTAAGTGTTCACCTCCTCTCATCTTGTTGAAAAGAATTGTAAGAGTGTGAACCACTTGTAAAGGTTGTAAGAGGGGTATTAGTCCTTCCCCTACAAGAAATTTGCTAGTGAAAGTTGGAAGCCTCTACGAAGAAGGCTTCGCAAGTGGATGTAGGTCATTTTGACCGAACCACTTTAAAAACTGCTGCGTTATCTGGTTTGCATCCTACTCTTGCCATTTACATACTGCAAACTTCTCTACTTAGTTACTACGCTTCCATACGTTTCTAAGTTATCAAGCTTCTAAAATCGGTTTCCATTGATATTGCTTTTCATCGTACGAAAGATTTATCAAAACCGAAGTTTTAATCCACTGCACTAATTCACCCCCCTCTTAGTGCCGCTCCGATCCTAACAGTGGAGACCCTACTTGATTGGTCGATGATTTCAAATTAAAACCGACCATAAAAGCCTCAAGTACTTTTTGGAGCGAAAGATATCATCCCCTGAGCAGCAAAAATGGATAACAAAACTTCTTGGATTTGATTATGAAATAACTTACAAAAAGGGGAAATAGAATGTTCTTGCAGATGCGCTTTCGCAGCTACCCGAACAAGTTGAAGTTTCGACTGTTTCACTTCCGACCAGCGACTTTCTTAAGGATATTAAGATGGAATGGCAAGAAGATTCAGAGACTAGTAAGATTATAAAAAAATTGTAGGAAGCACCAAGCCCCATGGCTCATTACAATTGGGACTCAAAAGAATTATACTATAAGGGACACATTGTGTTTATGATAAATTCTACTTGCATCTTCATGAGCAGATTTTGGAAAAAGTTATTCCATATGCAGGGTACTAAATTGAAAAGGAGTATGACATATCACCCACAAACCGACAGCCAGACGGAAGTTGTAAATAGGTGCTTGGAGACAGCCCAAAGCCACCGATCAAATATGACTACCCAAAGAGAACTTCAGACTAAGCCAAGTGCCATTATTGATCGACGGATCGTGACTTGACGACGATGATCCACTACTGAATTGCTAATACAGTGGGCAAACCTACTAACAGAAGATGCCAGTTGGGAGAACTATGATGACTTGAAGATCAAATTCCCAAAATTCATAAATCGTCAGCCTCGAGGACAAGGCTGATTTGAAGAGGGCAGGTTTGTTAGGACTCTAGCTAGGAGAGTCCTAATTGAGAGGGACATTCATGTAAAACCTACCTAAGCCGACCCCTATTAAAGAGGTGAAGTGGTCGGCTAGGGTTAGGAGTTTATTTCTTAGAGAAGAATAAGGAGTTGTAAAGGAATAGGAGTCTTGAGTAGGAGTCCTATTAGGAGCTGGTTAGAAGTAGGAGTCTTGAGTATAAGTCCTATTAGGAGTTGGTTAGAAGTAGGAGTCTTAAGTAAGAGTCCTATTAGGAGTTAGGGTTTAGAAGCCCTATAAATAGTCATGTATTTCACCTCTTTTCATAAGCAATAGATGAATCTTTTCTGCAGCCTTTGAGCAGCAACTTGGAGGGAGGAACCCCTATATAGTTCCGAGGCCGATCCCCTAAAGAGATCAACCCCAAGTTTAGAATCTGCAAGGGTTCTAACAGCTTTGAAGTCAGATGCACCACAAGAAAAACCTAAGTGTTCGCTTTGGGTTTAAGTCCACACTCAATTAAATAGTTTAGGCTTATAGTTTGGGTTTTTCTTGTTTAATAGATTCAGGTGTTTTATGGCCTAAGAACATCTTCCTAAGGCATTTGTAATAGTCCATCTTTTATAGTAGTGATTTGCTCCTCTTTCGTCCGTGGATGTAGGTCAATTGACCAAACCACGTAAATCTGGTGTTCTTGTTGCTTTTATTTTTTCCTCTTTATTGTCTTTGTTGGATTACCAAAATTACCCTTTGGTAAATTTTCTAGGGCTAGCTCTAATAGGACCCACGGGCAAAGGCGTCGTAGGGCAGCGGCGCTTGCGGCCGCGGCGCTCACGTGCTGAGGCACCGCAGGGAAGCAGCGCCTGCGGCCGCTGCTCCCACGAGGTGACACGCCACAGGGTAGTGGCGACAATGGCCGCTACTCCCATGGGCAAAACCCCCGTAGGGGCGACCGCCCGGCCAGGTAGCACCGCCTATGGTCGCTACCTCGCGGGTAGAACCGCCCGCAGGGGCAACGCTACCCACGGGGGTGCCCACCTACAACGGCGGCACCCTGGCCCCATTGCACATGCCGCCGCCGGCAGGGTAGCAACGATAGTAGTAGTAGTGAAGAGGGAGAGGGGTTTTGGGTTTTAGGCAAAACGATAATTTTACCCCTCGAAATTTGAGAAATTTTAGTTTCTGTCTTTTGTCCAAATTATGAAAATACCCCTAGGAATTCAAAAATTCCCTACATATCCCTGATTTCAAAAAATATTAATTAATTAAAATTTTTAGTTGATTATTATTTTTATTATTATCTAGTAGTCTTACATGATAATGATTTATACATGTGATGTTTGATGTTTGGACGGATTATCATAGGGCATGGAGATGCAACGTTGCACGCATAGATCTTAATGTGAATGATTAGGCCTACTGGCTTGGGCTTGATCACATTAGGTTGTGGTCCATGATCATCTGGTGTGATTGCTTATACACATACTATATATATTTGCATGCGATGTAGATATATATTAAATATCTGCAAGGTACTCTTTGCAGTTCCTCTTCTAGTGCCCATCTTTACCACCGTGGAAGCACTGACCTTTGTCCTTTACTAGGTATTTCTTAGCAACCTTTGCTTTACCTAGTCTGCCCTTGCCCTTTCCCTTCTTAAGGGACCTTTCTGCTTTCCTTTTCTTTCTCGTCTCACTAGTGTAGAGAACTGGCTTCTCTTTCTTAATAGTACTTTCTACATCCCTCAACATAATGAGGAGCTTTGGGAGAGTCACCTCAAGCTTGTTCATATTAAAATTTATTATGAACTGTGAAAAGGAATTTGGTAGGGACTGAAGCATAATGTCCACACACAAGTTATCCTCTAAGACCATTCCTAAACCTGTGAGTTTCTCTATCCACTCAATCATCTTTAGGACATGGTTCTGAACCGGTGTCCCCTTAGTCATCCTAGCGCGGAAGAGGCTCTTGGATATCTCATATCGCTGAGTCCTTCCCTGTTCCTCAAACAATTTGCGAACATGTAGGAGAATGGATCTAGCATCCATCTTTTCATGTTGTCTCTGTAACTCAGGAGTCATAGAGCCCAACATATAGCACTGAGCAAGAGTGGAGTCATCAATATACTTCACGTAGCGAGTGATCTCATCCTCGCTTGCCTCTTCTTCGGGCGTAGGCATCACTGTATCAAGGACGTACATGATTTTCTCCACCGTGAGAACAATTCTAAAGTTACGGAGCCAATCTGTATAATTTGGAATAGTGAGGCGGGTTGACATCAAGTATGCCACGTAAGGGATTTGAAAGCGACATTTTCTGAAAATAAAAATGTAGCAGAAATGAATAACATGCAGATTTTGTAAGAAATAAACTATCAAGATATGGAGTTCTATCTTAATATGCTCCCACTATTTTACTAACGAGTCACGCGATACCCTCAGCACGTGAAACGGAAGTCTCCAGTTGACTTCTAATGGGGATCAGGATCCAATCAGCGTGTTAGGACTCTAGCTTGGAGAGTTCTAATTGAGAGGGACATTCATGTAAAACTATTAGGACTCTAGCTAGGAGAGTCCTAATTGAGAGGGACATTCTGTTAGGACTCTAGCTAGGAGAGTCCTAATTGAGAGGGGCATTCATGTAGGAGGTGTTTTCTTATAGAAGAATTAGGAGTTGTAAGGGAATAGGAGTCTTGACTAGGAGTCCTACTAGGAGTTGGTTAGAAGTAAGAGTCTTAAGTAGGAGTCCTATTAGGAGTTAGGGTTTAGAAGCCCTATAAATAGCCATGTATTCATTCTCTTTTCATAAGCAATAGATGAATCTTTTCTACAGCCTTTGAGCAGCAACTTGGAGGGAGGAACCCCTGTAGAGTTCCAAGGAGGTCGATCTCCTAAAGAGATCAACCCCAAGTTTAGAATCTATAAGGGTTCTAACACCTGGAATCAAAGCAGCGTTCTTGGCATCTTGCTGCCCTTCCATTGCCATCCATTAGCCCTCCACAACCACCAAAAGCAATTCCCACAAGTGCTTAAAAGATCGTCGCCGAATTCCGCCATCATCTCCACCACCACGGATCACCCTTTGATCTCCCCGTGAATTGCAACAGCATATACTATGGCATTTGAGGAGGTAATCAATGCTAAATTCGAAGACTTCGAGGCGCGAATGGAGGATAAGATTCGGACACTCTTTACCGAACTCATATTGGGCCGACCACTAAGCACGAAGAAATCACATCAAGGAGAGAGCTATGCCCAATCGCACCAAACCCAAAGATATGACTTCCAAGAGATGGGAAGCTCTATTACTGACCCCAACTATCTATGCATGAGAGTGGACTTCCCTAGATGGGAAGAAGGAGACTCGATTGGTTGGATCTTGCGCGTGGAGCGATATTTTCAGTACCACAAAACCACGAATGCATCTATGGTGAAAATTACAGCTATACATCTTGAAGGGGATGCTATACAGTGGTTTGACTAGTTTGAACATACTTACGGAGTCCTTTTGATGGCAACAATTCAAAGAATGACTGCTGATTCGCTTCAGACCAACCGATTACGAGAATATTGATGGACAACTAGCAAAGATCCGACAAACTTCTACCATTCAGGAGTACCAAATCAGGTTTGAAAGGTTATCTAATCAAACTCATGATTGGTCTCAAAAATAGCTATTGAGAACCTTCATTGAGGGCTTGAAGCCGGAGATCCGAGGAGAAGTTAAAGCGCGACAACCGTATACGCTTATGGCAGGCATCTCTTTCGCACGACATCAAGAGGAGCAATTGAACCATGAAACTCGGAGGACTAGGGTCGCTCCTCAACCAGTAATATTGAAGCTCTTAGGCCCCCCTACTTTCGACCAAGTCCCTACACCAAAGAGGTTAACAAGAGAAGAGCTTCGGGAGCGATATGCGAAGGGGTTATGTTGGCATTGTAATGAGCCGTGGAGCCGTGAGCATCGCTATAGTAAATGGGGACTTCTTATGATTGAACCGATAGAAGAAGAGGTCATTGAACATCCAAAAGAGAGCCTTGAACATGAAGAAGAAGATACAGAAGAAGAGCCACAACCGACCAAAGTTACAGTACATACACTAGTTGGCTACTCAATCCTACAAACGATGAAAGTTGGAGGCCTTCTCAAACAACAACCGATCACTGTTCTCATCGACATGGGCAGCACTAATAACTTCCTAAACAGTAAGGTTGCTGTCTATATGAACTTACCTATTGAGAATTGCAGCAGGTTTGTCGTTAAGGTCGCCAACGGACAGATTTTGAAGTGTGATCATAGGTGCCCGCAGGAGAAACTGTTGTTGCAAGACCAAGAGATAATTGCAGATTTCTTACTCCTCCCTCTTGATGATCATGAGGCCATACTCAGAATTAAATGGTTGATGACATTAGGTGATATTTCTTGGAATTTTATGCAACTAATTATAAAATTTTATAGTAAGGAGAAACAGGTGATACTGCACGGGAAACGTGAGGGCGACGTAACGACGATTTGCACACAACAAATGGAGAAGGTTTTGCATAAAGTATGCAGCAGCTTTTTGGTACAACTTGAGCAACAAACTAAGGGAGAGCCGACAAAATTTGAAGATCCAAATCTACTTCCTTTGCTTGCTGAATTTTCAGATATATTTGATGAACCACGCAACCTACCTCTTACCCGTCGGCATGATCATTGTATAATGATTCTTCCAGGAAAATCTCCAGCAAATGCTCAGCCATATCAATATCCACATCTCTAGAAGGATGAAATAGAAAGGATTGTAAAAGAGATGCTCAAAACAGGAGGTTTTCGGCAAAGTTGCAGCCCCTACTCTTCACCGGTGCTCCTCATACGAAAGAAGGATGGAATATGGCGATTATGTGTTGATTACCGAGCTCTCAATGGCATAACCATCAAGGATAAATACCCTATTCCGGTAGTAGATGAGTTGCTAAGGGGGCACAAATCTTCACAAGGCTGGACCTTCAATCCGGGTATCATCAAATACGAGTATGCGAAGAAGACATACCGAAAACCACCTTTTGAACACACAACAACCACTATGAATTTTTGCTTTATTCATAAGAAGGTGGAATATCTTGGGCATATCATATTAGGGGAAGGTGTGGCAGTAGACCCCTTCAAAATTGGAGCAATGCAAAACTGGCTGACCCCTAGGAACATAAAATTGCTACATGGCTTTCTGGGTTTAACAGGCTACTACTGCAAGTTCGTGAAAAACTATGGAGAGATCAATGCACCACTTACTTCTTTACTGAAAAAAGATGTCTTCCAATGGTTGGACAGAGCCTCCGCAGCCTTCGATAAACTTAAGGCAGCCATGACGACGATGCCGGTGCTAACACTACCAGATTTCAACCGACCCTTCATTATTGAGGCCGACGCACCTGGAGTCGGAATTGGAGCCATTCTCATGCAAGATGGTCGACCACTCATATACACTAGCAAGGCATTATCTCCCTCCCATCAAAATAAGTCAACATATGATAAGGAGATGCTCGCCATTGTGCGCGCAGCAACGAGGTGGAGACCCTACTTGATTAGCCGACGATTTCAAATTAAAACCGACCATAAAAGCCTCAAGTACTTTTTGGAGCGAAAAATATCAACCCCTGAGCAGAAAAAAAGGGTAATAAAACTTCTTGGATTTGATTATGAAATAACTTACAAAAAGGGGAAAGAGAATGTTTTTGCAGATGCGCTTTCGCAGCTACCTGAGCAAGTTGAAGTTTCGGTCGTTTCACTTCCGACCAGCGACTTTCTTAAGGATATTAAGATGGAATGGCAGGAAGATTCAGAGACTAGTAAGATTATAAAAAAATTGGAGGAAGCACCAAGCCCCATGGCTCATTACAATTGGGACTCAAAAGAATTACACCATAAGGGACGCATTGTGCTTACGATAAATTCTACTTGCATCTTCACGAGTAGATTTTGGACAAAGTTATTCCATATGCAGGGTACTAAATTGAAAAGGAGTATGGCATATCACCCACAAACCGACGGCCAGACGAAAGTTTTAAATAGGTGCTTGGAGACAGCCCAAAGCCACCCACCAAATATGACTACCCAAAGAGAACTCCAGACCCAGCCAAGTGTCATTATTGAGCGACGGATCGTGACTCGATGACGATGACCCACTAATGAAGTGCTAATATAGTGAGCGAACCTAAAAATAGAAGATGCCACTTGGGAGAACTATGACAAGTTGAAGATCAAATTCCCAGAATTCACGAATCATCAGCCTCGAGGACAAGGCTGATTTGAAGAGAGTGGGTCTGTTAGGACTCTAGCTTGGAGAGTCCTAATTGAGAGGGACATTCATGTAAAACTGTTAGGACTCTAGCTAGGAGAGTCCTAATTGAGAGGGACATTCTGTTAGGACTCTAGCTAGGAGAGTCCTAATTGAGAGGGGCATTCATGTAGGAGGTGTTTTCTTAGAGAAGAATTAGGAATTGTAAGGGAATAGGAGTCTTGACTAGGAGTCCTACTAGGGGTTGGTTAGAAGTAAGAGTCTTAAGTAGGAGTCCTATTAGGAGTTAGGGTTTAGAAGCCCTATAAATAGCCATGTATTCCTTCTCTTTTCATAAGCAATAGATGAATCTTTTCTACAGCCTTTGAGCAGCAACTTGGAGGGAGGAACCCCTGTAGAGTTCCAAGGAGGCCGATCCCCTAAAGAGATCAACCCCAAGTTTAGAATCTGTAAGGGTTCTAACACAGCGTCTTAGTATAACCTCGAGGGACTCGACCAATCACACTAAGCATAAAAGGTAGGCAACTCTTGCCGATCACAACTTGTGATTCCCATCCTGTTCAGCCTCTGAATCATCATGGTCTCAAGGGACTCAACCAACCATAATGCTCGGTTAAGTCAACACCTTCGTTACAAGATGAGTCTGATTTGATGATATACCCTCGAGGGACTCGACCAAGCATACCATGTTCTCAGGTCACCGGTGACATCTCTATGTCGTAAGTAAGATAGCGAATCGCGATATAGGTGAGTCTCGAGGGACTCGACCAACTCAACCTACACCGGGAATTAGTTCCTACTTATAACGATGGAAGGCCACGTGGGTCAATCTAATTGCCTCACGTTTACTAACTTAATATTATCGAGAGAGATGTTTCTATGATTTGGTCTCCTAATATGACATATCACACATATACATATTTAATATATATTTACATCACATGCAAATATATATAAATATCTAGTATATGTATAAGCAATCACACCAGATGATCATGGACCACAACCTAATGTGATTAGGCCCGAGCCAGTAGGCCTAATCACTCATATCAAGATCTATGTTTGCAACGGTGCACCTCCATGCCCTGTGATCGTCCATCTCGTCCTCGTCGGTTCCGTCGACATCTCGATGCATCTTCATGGATCGCGATCGTCCGTCTCGTGGGTCCCGCTATCGCATCCACGCTCCCGCTACGCCTACTCATGTGATTACAACTTAATCATAAGCATGCAGGCCCAACAATAAACAAGAAATATAATGGAGGCTCGCAGACCCCAATAATAATAATCACAAGTACACACATCATACGGTCCATGATCGTTCGTACACACATCATACATCACATATATAAATAATCATCATCATGTAGGACGACCAGATAATAATAAAAATAATAATCAACTAAACTTTTTTATTAATTAGTATTTTATGAAATCAGGGACATATAGGGAATTTCTTAATTCCTAGGGGTATTTTCATAATTTAGACAAAAGATAAAATTTTGAATTTCTCAAATTTTGAGGGATAAAACTGTCTTTTGCTCAGAAAACCCTAATGCACTCATCCTCCCCTACTACTGTTGCTGACGCCGCCTCCGCCACCCTACCGGCGATAGGCTGTGCGGCGAAGGGCGGGGTCACTACCCTCGCCTGCAGGCGGCACGGCACACCCGCTAGCGACGTTGCCCCTGTAGCTGGGCGCCCCCGCGAGCGCCCCTGTGGGCGTCGTCCCATCCAAAGACGGTTATGCCCGCGAGGCATTGCCCTCAGGCGGTGCTACCTCACCAAGCGACCGCCCCTGCTAGGTTTTTGCCCGAGGGAGCAACGACCACAAGCGTCGCTGCCCTGCGGTGCGTCACCACGCGAGAGCAGCAACCGCAGTGATAGAACCCTTGCAGATTCTAAACTTGGGGTTGACCTCTTTAGGGGATCGGCCTCCTTGGAACTCTATAGGGGTTTCACTCTCCAAGTTGCTGCTCAAAGGCTGCAGAAAAGATTCATCTATTGCTTAAGAAAAGAGAAGGAATACATGACAATTTATAGGGCTTCTAAACCCTAACTCCTAATATGACTCCTACTTAAGACCCTTACTTCTAACCAACTCCTAATAGGACTCCTACTCAAGACTCCTATTCCCTTACAACTCCTAATTCTTCTCTAAGAAAAAACCTCCTACATGAATGTCCCTCTCAATTAGGACTCTCCTAGCTAGAGTCCTAACAGATCCGCCCTCTTCAAATCAGCCTTGTCCTCAAGGCTGAGATTCCATGAACTTAGGGAACCGGGTCTTTAGCTCTTCATATGGTTCCCATATGGCGTCTTCAAGTAGTAAATTATTCCAATGCCCTAGTACTTCAGTAGAGGGACATCGGCGACACATCACGATCCTACGATCGAGGATGGCTTGAGATTGAGTTTGAATATCTCCATCCTCAGGGGTGTTGGTGTTAGGACTCTAGCTTGGAGAGTCCTAATTGAGAGGGACATTCATGTAAAACTGTTAGGACTCTAGCTAGGAGAGTCCTAATTGAGAGGGGCATTCATGTATGAGGTATTTTCTTAGAGAAGAATTAGGAGTTGTAAGGGAATAGGAGTCTTGACTAGGAGTCCTACTAGGAGTTGGTTAGAAGTAAGAGTCTTAAGTAGGAGTCCTATTAGGAGTTAGGGTTTAGAAGCCCTATAAATAGCCATGTATTCCTTCTCTTTTCATAAGCAATAGATGAATCTTTTCTGCAGCCTTTGAGCAGCAACTTGGAGGGAGGAACCCCTATAGAGTTCCAAGGAGGCCGATCCCCTAAAGAGATCAACCCCAAGTTTAGAATCTGCAAGGGTTCTAACACCTGGTATCAGAGCAACGTTCTTGGCATCTCGCTTCCCTTCCATTGCCATCCATCAGCCCTCCACAACCTCCCAAAGCAATTCCCACAATTGCTTAAAAGATCGTCGCCGAATTCCGCCATCATCTCCACCACCGTAGATCATCCTTTGATCTCCCCGTGAATTGCAATAGGTTCTGATTTCCTACCTTACTGCTGCTGCAATTTAGTTATCCTTATTCGAAAATCCAAAAAAAAAAATTGTTCCTATATTGCTTCATAAACCTTTCATCACAAAGTTTTCATCTCTACGACGAAAGATACATTGCAGAATTCCAGCCGCATAGCACCATCTGTTTGATCTTGCTACTATGCTTTTTCTATCCAAATTTTTATGAAATTTTTATGACATCTTTGACACTTCCTAACAGCAGATTTCCCTTTGGTTTTTTCAAAAAATTCTCAATATAAACCATTGATCTTTTACGTCTAATCTGCTATACTTGAAAATCTGCACTGTAAAATTTCAGCCGCATAGCACTGTTTGTTTGATCTTGATACTATATTATTTCTATCCAAATCTCTACAAAATTTTTATGATAGCTTTTACACTTCCTAACAGTGGATTTTCCTTTGGTTTCATCAAAAAATTCTCAATATAAACCACTGATCTTTTATATCTAATCTGTTATATTTAAAAATCTGTGCTGCAGAAAATTTCAGCGGCATATTGTTGCCTTAACCCATCTATTTGCAATCTTTTTTGAATGAAATTTCTTATACACATCATAGATCATCTTGGCTTCCATCTAAGATTGATATATTAAGGAATTCATCTTTAAAAATAATTTTGTGTTGCTGCAAATTTTTATCATAACCGGCTGAAATTTTTCGACGACAATTCTGCTATCGCAACTTGCACCAATTTTCTTGCTGTTATACTGCTAAAATTCTCTTGATTAAATTAGACAACCTTGCTGTCATATAATCTGTGATTTTGCTATCAATTCCCTCCTTAATTCTCTTAAGTTTTTGGTAGAAATTACATCGAGAAACCATTGTTTCTTCGACGACAATTCTACTCTTACAATACAGCACATACTTGCTGCAACTTCCACTGATTTCTATCAAACCTTTGCTGCCATCTACCACAGATCCAAAACTTTCATCCACAGCCCTAAAACTCCACCAAACCACACCCTCAAACTGCACCCAAAACTGCCACAAAACAAGCCTAAATCGTAGCCTACATCCACCGATCCACCAACCCTTTCGACCATCACTTCTCTCAACCTATACATGCCTTTAACCTAACAACAAAAGAGAGATCTTAACATCATAGATTTGGAGGCATATACTATGATATCTAAGGAGGCAATCAATGCTAAATTCGAAGCCTTGGAGGCACGAATGGAGGATAAGATTCGGACGCTCTTTACCGAACTCAGATTGGGCCGACCACTAAGCCCGAAGAAATCATATCAAGGAGAGAGCTTTGCCCAATCACACTAAGCCCAAAGATATGACTTCCAAGAGAGGGGAAGCTCTATGACCAACCCCAACTATCCATGCATGGGAGTGGACTTCCCTAGATAGGAAGAAGGAGACCCAATTGGTTGGATCTCGCGCGCGGAGCGATATTTTCGGTACCATAAAATCGCGGATGCATCTATGGTGAAAATTGCAGCTATATATCTTGAAGGGGATGCTATACAGTGGTTTGATTGGTTTGAACATACTTATGGAGTCCTTTCATGGTGACAAATCAAAGAAGGACTGCTGATCCGCTTCAGACCAACCGATTACGAGAATATTGACGGACAACTAGCAAAGATCCAACAAACCTCTACCATTCAGGAGTACCAAATCAGGTTTGAAAGGTTATCTAATCAAACTCATGATTGGTCTCAAAAATAGCTATTGAGAACCTTCATTGAGGGCTTGAAGCCGGAGATCCGAGGAGAAGTTAAAGCGCGACAACCGTATACGCTTATGGCAGGCATCTCTTTCGCACGACATCAAGAGGAGCAATTGAACCATGAAACTCGGAGGACTAGGGTCGCTCCTCAACCAGTAATATTGAAGCTCTTAGGCCCCCCTACTTTCGACCAAGTCCCTACACCAAAGAGGTTAACAAGAGAAGAGCTTCGGGAGCGATATGCGAAGGGGTTATGTTGGCATTGTGATGAGCCGTGGAGCCGTGAGCATCGCTATAGTAAATGGGGACTTCTTATTATTGAACCGATAGAAGAAGAGGTCATTGAACATCCAAAAGAGAGCCTTGAACATGAAGAAGAAGATACAGAAGAAGAGCCACAACCGACCAAAGTTACGGTACATACACTAGTTGGCTACTCAATCCTACAAACGATGAAAGTTGGAGGCCTTCTCAAACAACAACCGATCACTGTTCTCATCGACATGGGCAGCACTAATAACTTCCTAAATAGTAAGGTTGCTGTCTATATGAACTTACCTATTGAGAATTGCAGCAGGTTTGTCGTTAAGGTCGCCAACGGACAGATTTTGAAGTGTGATCATAGGTGCCCGCAGGAGAAACTGTTGTTGCAAGACCAAGAGATAATTGCAGATTTCTTACTCCTCCCTCTTGATGATCATGAGGCCATACTCAGAATTAAATGGTTGATGACATTAGGTGATATTTCTTGGAATTTTATGCAACTAATTATAAAATTTTATAGTAAGGAGAAACAGGTGATACTGCACGGGAAACGTGAGGGCGACGTAACGACGATTTGCACACAACAAATGGAGAAGGTTTTGCATAAAGTATGCAGCAGCTTTTTGGTACAACTTGAGCAACAAACTAAGAGAGAGCCAACAAAATTTGAAGATCCAAATCTACTTCCTTTGCTTGCTGAATTTTCAGATATATTTGATGAACCGCGCAACCTACCTCTTACCCGTCGGCATGATCATTGTATAATGATTCTTCCAGGCAAATCTCCAGCAAATGCTCAGCCATATCAATATCCACATCTCCAGAAGAATGAAATAGAACGGATTGTAAAAGAGATGCTCAAAACAAGAGTTTTTCGGCAAAGTTGCAGCCCCTACTCTTCACCGGTGCTCCTCATACGAAAGAAGGATGGAATATGGCGATTATGTGTTGATTACCGAGCTCTCAATGGCATAACCATCAAAGATAAATACCCTATTCCAATAGTAGATGAGTTGCTAAGGGAGCACAAATCTTTACAAAGCTAGACCTTCGATCCGGGTATTATCAAATACGAGTATGCGAAGAAGACATACCGAAAACCACCTTTTGAACACACAACGACCACTATGAATTTTTGCTTTCTTCATAAGAAAGCAGAATATCTTGGGCATATCATATCAGAGGAAGGTGTGGCAGTAGACCCCTTCAAAATTGGAGCAATGCAAAACTGGCTGACCCCGTGGAACATAAAATTGCTACATGGCTTTCTAGGTTTAACAGGCTACTACTACAAGTTCGTGAAAAACTATGGAGAGATCAGTGCACCACTTACTTCTTTAGAAAAAAGATGTCTTCCAATGGTCGGACAGAGCCTCCGCTGCCTTCGACAAACTTAAGGCAGCCATGACGACGACGCCGGTGCTAACACTACCAGATTTCAACCGACCCTTCATTATTGAGGCCGACGCATCTGGAGTCAGAATTTGAGTCATTCTCATGCAAGATGGTCGCCACTCATATACACTAGCAAGGCATTATCTCCCTCCCATCAAAATAAGTCAACATATGATAAGGAGATGCTCGCCATTGTGCGCGCAGCAACAAGGTGGAGACCCTACTTGATTGGCCGACGATTTCAAATTAAAATCAATAATAAAAGCCTCAAGTACTTTTTGGAGCGAAAAATATCATCCCTTAGAGCAATAAAAAAGGATGCACTTTCGCAGCTACCCGAGCAAGTTGAAGTTTCGGCCGTTTCACTTCCGACCAGCAACTTTCTTAAGGATATTAAGATGGAATGGCAGGAAGATTCAGAGACTAGTAAGATTATAAAAAAATTGGAGGAAGCACCAAGCCCCATGGCTCATTACAATTGGGACTCAAAAGAATTACACTATAAGGGACGCATTGTGCTTACGATAAATTCTACTTGCATCTTCACGAGCAGATTTTGGACAAAGTTATTCCATATGCAGGGTACTAAATTGAAAAGGAGTATGACATATCACCCATAAATCGACGGCCAGACGAAAGTTTTAAATAGGTACTTGGAGACAGCCCAAAGCCACTCACCAAATATGACTACCCAAAGAGAACTCCAGACCCAGCCAAGTGTCATTATTGATCGACGGATCGTGACTCAACGACGATGACCCACTAATGAAGTGCTAATACAGTGGGCGAACCTACCAATAGAAGATGCCACTTGGGAGAACTATGACGACTTGAAGATCAAATTCCTAGAATTCACGAATCATCAGCCTCGAGGACAAGGCTGATTTGAAGAGGGCGGGTCTGTTAGGACTCTAACTTGGAGAGTCCTAATTGAGAGGGACATCCATGTAAAACTGTTAGGACTCTAGCTAGGAGAGTCCTAATTGAGAGGGGCATTCATGTAGGAGGTATTTTCTTAGAGAAGAATTAGGAGTTGTAAGGGAATATGAGTCATGACTAGGAGTCCTACTAGGAGTTGGTTAGAAGTAAGAGTCTTAAGTAGGAGTCCTATTAGGAGTTAGGGTTTAGAAGCCCTATAAATATCCATGTATTCCTTCTCTTTTCATAAGCAATAGATGAATCTTTTCTGTAGCCTTTGAGCAGCAACTTGGAGGTAGGAACCCCTATAGAGTTCCAAGGAGGCCGATCCCCTAAAGAGATCAACCCCAAGTTTAGAATCTGCAAGGGTTCTAACAGTTAGGAAGTTTGATCTGGGGTGACTCGTGTTCTCCCAACTTGGGCTTCAGGCATGACACATGGAAGATACGGTGAATTTTGGCATCCTCAAGTAATTTAAGTCTATACGCCACTGCTCCAATACACTTTGTGATCTGATAGGGCCCAAAAAATCGTGAAGATAGCTTCATGGAGGCTCGAGTGTTGATGGAGAGTTGCTTGTATGGTTGTAGGCGAAGATAAACCCAATCTCCTCCTGAAAATTCTCTTTCCCTTCGTCGTGTTTCGGCTTGCTGCTTCATTCTGGCTTGAGCTATAGAGAGATTATCTTTTAACAGTTGTTGGAGTTTGTCCCTATCAATCAATTCTTATTCAACCTGATCTATCTTGGCCGAGCCAATTACATACTTTGGAATCACAAGAGCCGGTCGACCATACAATGCTTCATAAGGGGCACATTTTGTAGATGAATGATATATAGTATTATACCACCATTCGGCCCAGGGAAGCCATTTTGCCCACTCTTTTGGTCAGTCGCTAGCGAAACACTAAAGGTACATCTCTAAACACCTGTTTACCACCTCTGTTTGGCCGTTAGTTTGTGGATGATACGCTGTGCTCATCTTGAGTTTGGTGCCTTGTAACTGGAATAACTTGGTCAAAAATTTACTAGTGAAGATCCTATCACGATGACTTACAATGGACCTTGGCATCCCATGCAGTTTAACAATATTATCTATGAAAACTTGGGCAATACTAGCAGCAGTGTATGGACTTCTCACAGCACAAAAATGAGCATATTTCGTAAGTCGATCAACCACCACGAGAATTGTGCTTTTACCTTTGGCAGGTGGCAGCCCTTTAATGAAGTCCATGGAGATGTCAGTCCACACCGAGTCCGGTATAGGTAGTGGTTGTAGTTTCCCTGGATTTGCCACACTTTCACCCTTGTGCTATTGACATACATCACATTGTGCCATATATTCAGCAATAATTTTTTTCATCCCTCTCCAATAAAAAATTTGCTTCACTCTTTTGTAGGTTCTTAGGAATCTAGAGTGCCCTGCTGAAGGTATGGAATACATTTCATGCAGGATGATTGTGATACAAGGAGAGTCAGGTATAAGCACAATATGACCTTTGTAGTGCAGATCCCTCGAATCCCTAGTGTAGTGGGCTATTACACTTGGATCCTCCAATTTTTTTATAATGTTGCTGATCTCTGGATCCTTCTTCCATTCTTCCCTAATGTCCATGAGGAGACTATTGGTAGGAAGGGAGATGGCTGAAACCTTAGCTTGCTCAGGTAGCCGTGAGAGTGCATCTGCAACAACGTTTTCTTTCCCCTTTTTGTAAATAATTTCATAATCAAATCTAAGAAGTTTGGTTACTCATTTTTGTTACTCAGGGGATGATATCTTTTGCTCCAAAAAATACTTGAGGCTTCTATGGTCGATTTTAATTTGAAATCGCCGGCCGATCAAGTAGGGTCTCCACCTCATTACTACGTGTACAATGGCGAGCATCTCCTTATCATATACTGACATGTTTTGATGGGAGGGAGATAATGTCTTGCTAGTGTATGCGAGTGGTCGACCATCTTGCATGAGAATGGCTCCAATTCTGACTCCAGATGCGTCGGTCTCAATGATGAAAGGTCGGTTGAAATCTGGTAGCGCTAGCACCAGCGTCGTTGTCATGGCTACCTTAAGTTTGTCGAAGGCAGCAGAGGCTTTGTCCGACCATTGGAAAGCATCTTTTTTCAGTAGAGAAGTGAGTGGTGCACTGATCTTCCCATAGTCCTTAATAAATTTTCAGTAGTAGCCTGTTAGTCCAAGGAACCTGCGTAGTAATTTCACGTTTGTAGATTTCGGCCAGCCTTGTATTGTCTTAATTTTTGTTGGGTCTACCGCCACTCCTTCTACTGATATTATGTGCCCAAGTTACTCTACTTTTTGCTGGAGAAAGCTACACTTTGGTTGCTTAACAAAAAGAGTATTCTCCCGAAGGATCGTTAGAACAATCCATAAATGCTGAAAGTGAGTCTCAAGAGAAGGGCTGTAAATAAGAATATCATCAAAAAATACCAGAACAAATTTACGAAGAAAGCTCTGAAAAATATCATTCATGAGACTTTGAAAGGTTGAAGGAGTATTAGTGAGTCCAAAAGGCATTACCAAGAATTCATAATGACCATCATGTGTGCGGAATGAAGTTTTTGGAATGTCATCTTCACATACCTGAATTTGGTGGTAACCGGATCGGAGGTCCAACTTCGTGAAGACTCGAGCTCCTTTTAATTCATCAAGAAGTTCATCCACCACTGGTATTGGATACTTGTCCTTGACGATGATGCCATTTAAAGCTCGGTAGTCGATGCACATCCGCCAAGTTCCGTCCTTCTTACGTATAAGTAGCAATGGTGAGGAATAAGGGCTGCAACTTAGCCGAATCACCCCTGTTTCAAGCATCTCCTTTACGATCTTTTCAATTTCATCTTTTTGGAGGTGAGGATATTGGTACAGTCGAGTATTCGCTAGTGGCTTGCTCGGAAGGATTGGAATTCGATGGTCATGTTGTCGAGAAGGAGGAAGACCACATGGTTCAGCAAAAATGTCGGCAAATTCAGTAAGCAATTGGGCAAGATTTTGATCTTCAATTTCTATTTTCTTCCCCTCTGGTTTCTGCTGGAGGTGCATCAAAAAGCCACCATTTACCTTGTGTAAAACTTTCTCCATTCGTTGGGTCGAAACAGTGGTAACGTTGCTTCTGCACTTCCCGCGTAGGATGATATGTTTGCCCTTACAGTAGAATTTCATAATTAATTTAGAAAAGTTCCAAGAGACATCACCTAGTGTAGTCATCCATTCTATACCAAGCACTGCCTCATAGTCATCAAGTGGTAGGAGGAAGAAATCAGTGATAATTTCTTGGTCTTGCAGTAATAGTTTTACCTGCGGGCATCTTTGGTCGCATTTTAGGATTCTGCCGTCGGTCACCTTTACATCGAACTTGCTGCAACCTTCAATATGCAGTGTCATCCGAGCAGCAACCTTACTATTCAAGAAGTTATTAGTACTGCCCATGCCGATGAGAACAGTAATCGGCTGTTGTTTGAGAAGGCCTCCAACTTTCATCGTTTGCGGGTTTGAGTAGCCGGCCAGTGCGTGTACTGTAATGTCGGTCGGTTGTGGCTCTTATTTAATATCTTCTATTTCATATTTAAGGCTCTCTTCTGGATGCCCAATGACCTCTTCTTCTACTAGTTCAATCATAAGAAGTCTACCTTTTCTATAGCGATGCTCGTGGCTCCACGGCTCGTCGCAATGCCAACATAACCCCTTCGCAGATCGCTCCCGAAGTTCTTCTCTTGTTAACCTTTTCGGTGCAGGGACTCAGTTGATAGTAGGGGGGGCTGAGGGCTTTAGTATTGTAGGTCAAGGAGTGATCCTCGTCCTCCAGGCTTCATGGTTCAATCGCTCCTCTTGAAGTCGTACGAAAGAGATGGCTGCCATAAGCGTGTATTGTTGTCGCGTCTTAACTTCTCCCCGGATCTCTGGCTTTAAGCCCTCAATAAAGGTCCCCAATAGCTGTTTTTTAGACCAATCACAAGTTTGATTAGATAACCTTTCAAACCTGGTTTGGTACTCCTGAATGGTGGAGGTTTGTCGGATCTTTGCTAGTTGTCCGTCAATGTTCTCATAATAAGTTGGTCCGAAGCGGTTTAGTAGTCCTTCTTTGAATTGTAGCCATGAAAGGACTCCATAAGTGTGTTCAAACTAGTCAAACCACTATATGGCATCCCCTTCAAGATGTATAGCTGCAATTTCCATCGTGGATGCATTCGCAGTTTTATGGTACCGAAAATATCGCTCCGCGCGCGAGATCCAACCAATTGGGTCTCCTTCTTCCCATCTAGGGAAGTCCACTCTCATGCGCGAATAGTTGGGGTCAGTCATAGAGCCTCCCCTCTCTTGGAAGTCATCTCTTTGGGCATGATGTGATTGGTTAGAGCTCTCTCCTTGATGTGATTTCTTTGGGCTTGGTGGTCGGCCGAAACTGAATTTGGTAAGGAGAGTCCGAATCTTATCCTCCATTCGTGCCTCGAAGGCTTCAAATTTAGCATTGATTGCCTCCTCAGATGCTATAGTATATGACTCCAAATCTGTGATGTTAAGATCTCTCTTTTGTTGACGGGTTAAAGGCATGTATAGGTTGAGAGAAGTGATGGTTGAAAGGGTTGGTGGATTGGTATATGTAGGCTGCGGTTTAGGTTTGTTTTGTGGCTTTTTTGGGTGTAATTTGAGGGTGTGGTTTGGTGAAGTTTTAGGGCTATGGATGAAAGTTTTCGATCTGTTGTGGATGACAGCAAAGGTTTGATAGAAATCAGTAAAAGTTTGCTGTAGAATTGTGTTGTCTTGTAAGAGCAGAATTGTCGTGGAAGAAACAGCGGTTTCTCGATGAAATCTCCGCCAAAAATTTAAGAGGTTTGAGGAGGGAATTGACAATAATATCTTAGTTTATATGACAGCAAGGATGTCCAATTTAATCAAGAAAATTTTGTAGAGGTTTGGACAGAGAAAATATAGTATCAAGATCAAACAAACAGTGCTATGCGGCTGAAATTCTGCAATGTATCTTTCGTTGTAGAGATGAAAACTTTATGATGAAAAGTTTATGCAGCAATATAGGAACAATTTTTTTTTTTTGGGGATTTTCAGATAGGGATAATTAAATTGCAGCAGTAGTAAGGTAGGAAACCAGAACCTGTTGCAATTCACGGGGAGATCAAAGGATGATCCGCGGTGGTGGAGATGATGGCGGAATTTGGTGACGATCTTTTAAGCAATTGTGGGAATTGTTTTGGGCGGCTGTGGAGGGCTGATGGATGGCTATGGAAGGGCAGCGAGATGCCAAGAACGCTGCTCTGATACCAGGTGATAGAACCCTTGCAGATTCTAAACTTGGGGTTGATCTCTTTAGGGGATCAGCCTCCTTGGAACTCTATAGGGGTTCCTCCCTCCAAGTTGCTGCTCAAAGGCTGCAGAAAAGATTCATCTATTGCTTAAGAAAAGAGAAGGAATACATGGCTATTTATAGGGCTTCTAAACCCTAACTCCTAATAGGACTCCTACTTAAGACTCTTACTTCTAACCAACTCCTAATAGGACTCCTACTCAAGACTTCTATTCCCTTACAACTCCTAATTCTTCTCTAAGAAAAAATCTCCTACATGAATGTCCCTCTCAATTAGGACTCTCCTAGCTAGAGTCCTAACACGCAGGCACCGCTGCCCTTGCGGCTGCTACTGCAGGCTGCCTGCCTGCACGCAGATGGTAGTGCTGCCATCTGCGACGGCAGCAAGGGCAGCAACAGTTGTTGCCCTTTTTCGCTTTTGCGTCAACGATTTTGATGTCAAAAGCTTCTCAAAAACACAACACACGCAGTTTAAAACCAATCTATCGCACGAACAACCTGGCTCTGATACCACTATTGGGAAAAATCTTTGGGGGCGACATTACATGCGCAGCGGAAGAACAAGAAAACAAAATCCCTGATTCCCAAAGAGATGTTCCTCGTCATGCGAAGATTGGTGTGGCAAATCCGCAAAACTGAAAAACTGCGTATATAGTAGATTGTGTTACCTAGGGAGATCGTATATCCCTGTTTCCTTTCAAATCCTTAAGAGAGGGTGAAAGAGGTTAAGCGTCCTCCTCTCTAGCGGTAATCCACACAGCAGGGTTCTGACAACGCTCCTCAAAACTCCTGGCCTGCTTTGAGGTGGAGAGGGGAAGGAGACTAGGAGAGGCAAGCAAAGGCTCTAGCCTATGAGGCTCTGAATTCCTTCTATTTATAGAGGTCTCCTATCAAACCCTAATAGATCCTCGCCTAGTGGGTATTGGATCTGCATCCAATAACCCAAGCCTTTTAGATTAGTATATCTCTATCCAGTAATCTCTCATGGGCTCTTATTGGATCTCGTCCATAGGATCCAATAATTCAGGGGCTTATTGGATATCCAATAAGACAAGGGCTACTTCGGATATCTCATATCCGAACCTCTACTCATCGCAATGCCTACCATATGTGTGTGACCCACTAGACCCAATATCGAGCTGGCCATGAGTCATACTTGTCAGAACTCCTTCTAACTCAATGAATTATTATCTCTGTAATAATTTACTTGACTCATCAACTACGGACGTACTAGGCCACTACGCCATAGTCCCCAAACGATACAGGGGAATCCAATCCATTGGATCTGTCTATCCTTAGTTACAGTGTACCTATAGTCCCTCATCCATCTAATATCCCAGAGACCGTATATTGAGCATGGTGTTGTCAGACCCATACGGTTTCTACTCGAGTCTCACTCTAATCGGATTCTCCCGGAGAACTCTTTCTCTCTCAATCCGAACGACCCTAGCTAGGGATTTGTCTGAGCAAGAACACATGGGACATTCCTTTCATGACACCGAGATTATTTATGATATGTGTTTAAAGGTGAATCGATCTCATTTTCGTGATCTCATAATGATCCGATTCCCATTGCACAAATCCAAGGACATCACAATATATATATGCATATATACAATAGTTATAAAGTGATATATACCAAAATATAATAAGCAAAAAAGATTCTGTATCAAGTCACACGTGCCATCACTCACGTGATTGGCTTGTTGGGCACCTATGACTAGCACTTGAGACATAAAGGATGTCCTATATAAGTGCTCCACACTTTGATACCAGACTTATAGATTTGGATATCCCAGATCTAGTACAACTGGTCATTGGGAGTAGTAGTCGACCTTACGAGGGCTATTGAGTGTCGATAGAGGATCATCCAATCTCGGCATCATGAGAGGAATATCTCATGTATTCTTACTCGAACAAATCCCTGGCCAGGGTCATTCGGATTGAGAGAGAAAGAGTTCTCCGGGAGAATCCGATTAGAGCGAGACACGAGTAGAAACCATATGGGTCTGACAGCACCATACCCGATATACGGTATCTGAGATATTAGATGGATGAGGGACTATAGGTATACAGTAATTGAGGATAGATAGGTCTAATGGATTGGATTCCCTTGTATCATCTAGGGACTACGGCATAGCGGCCTAGTACGTCTATAGTCGATGAGTCGACTAAATTATTATAGAAATAATAATTCACTAAGTTAGAAGGAGTTATGATAGGTATGACTCACGGCCAACTCGATATTGGGCCTAGAGGGTCACACACATATGGTAGGGATTGCGATGAGTAGATGTTTGGATATGAGATATCCACCGAAGCCCTTATCTTATTGGATATCCAATAAGCCCCTGAATTATTGGATCCCATGGACGAGATCCAATAAGAGCCCATGAGAGATTATTGGATAGAGATCCACTAATCTAAAAGGCTTGGGTAATTGGATGCAGATCCAATACCCACTAGGGGAGGATCCATTAGGGTTTGACGGGGGACCTCTATAAATAGGAGGGATTCAATGGTTTATAGACTAGAGCTTTTGTTTGCCTCTCCTATTCTCCTCCCTCTCTCCACCTCAGAGTAGGCCTGGAGTTTTGAGGAGCGTCATCGCAGCCCTACTGTGTGGATCACCGCTATAGAGGAGGACGCTTGACCTCCTTCACCCTCTCCTAGAGATTTGCAAGGAAACAGGGATATACGATCTCCCTAGGTAACACAATCTATTCTATATGCAGTTTGTTACATGGATTTTTGTGTACCAATCTTCGCATGACGACGAATATCTTTTTAGAAAATTGGGGATTTTGTTTTCTTGTTCTTCCGCTGTGCATGTGATGTCGCCCCAAGATTTCCTAACAAATCATACATACTATGAGCAATTACACCAGATGATCATGGACCACAGTCTAATGTAATCAGGCCCGAGCCAATAGGCCTAATCACTTACATAAAGATCTATAAGTGCAACGGTGCATCTCTATACCCTGTGTTCATCCATCTCGTCCTCGTTGGTCCCGTTGGCATCTCGACGCATCTCCATGCATCGCGATCATCCGTCTCGTGGGTCCCATTATGTCTCCTTATATAATTACAACTTAATAATAGGCACACTGACCCGACAATAAATGAGAAATATAATGGAGGCTCGTAGGCCCCAATAATAATAATCACAAGTACACACATCACACGGTACATGATCATTCGTCCACATATCATACATCACATATATAAATCAATATCATGTAGGACTACTAGATAATAAAAAAAATAATCAATTAAACTTTTTAATTAATTAATATTTTCTGAAATCAAGGACATGTAGAAAATTTTCTAAATTCTAAGGGGTATTTTTGTAATTTAGGTAAAAGATAGAATCTAGAATTTCTAAAATTCCAAGGGGCAAAACTATCTTTTGCCTAGAAAACCCTAAGCCCCTTTCTCCCTCTTCCCTACTACAGTCATCGCCACCTTGTCGGGGGCGGCCTGTGGGTGAGGAGGGCACGGGGGCGTTGGGGGCGCCGCCCTTGCCCGCGGGCGGTTCTGTCTGCGGGCACAGTGCCTGTAGGCACCGTTGCATGCGGGCTGCTAGTGGCAGCACTAGCGAGTTGCCGAGCCCCGTAGGCTGCCAGCCGCCGGCAGTAAGCCTACTGCATGCAGATGGCAACGAGGGCAGCAAGGACCACAACAATTATTGCCCTTTCTCGGTTTTGCGTTAATGATTTTGACATCAAAAGCTTCTCCAAAACATAACACATGCAATTCAAAACTAATTTTTGCACGAACAACCTGACTTTAATACCATTGTTGAGAAATCATGGGGGCAACATCACATGCGCAGCAGAAGAACATAAAACAAAATCCCCAATTCCCAAAGATATGTTCGTCGTCATGCGAAGATTGGTGCGTAAAAATCCATGAAATAGAAAATCACGTGTGAGATAGATTGTGTTACCTAGGGAGATCATATATCCCTGAATCCCTGTAAATCTCTAGGAGAGGGTGAAGGAGATCAAGCGCCCTCCTCTATAGCGGTGATCCACACAACAAGGCTGCGATGACGCTCCTCAAAACTCCAGGCCTACTTTGAGGTGGAGAGGGGGTGGAGAATAGGAGAGGAAGCAAACAGCTCTTGCCTATAAACTATTGAAACACTCATATTTATAGAGGTCCCTTGTCAACTTAACCCTTATGGATCCTCCTATATTGGGTATTGAATCTCTATCCAACTATTAAAACCTCTTAGATTAGTGGATCTCTATCCAATAATCTCTCATGGGCTCTTATTGTATCTCATTCATATGATCTAATAATTTAGGAGCTTATTGAATATCCAATAAGATAGGGCCTCTGGCGAATATCTCATATCTGAACCTCTACTCATCACAATACCTACCATATGTGTGTGACCCTCTAGGCCCAATATCGAGCTGGCCATGAGTCATACTTGTCAGAACTTCTTCTGGCTCAGTGAATTATTATCTCTATAATAATTCACTCGACTCATCGACTGCGGACGTACTAGGCCACTACGCCGTAGTCCCTAGACGATACATGGGAATCTAATCCATTGGACCTATTTGTCCTCAGTTACCCTGTATCTATAGTCTCTCATCCATCTAATACCCCAAAGACCATATACCGGGCATGGTATATTTGGGGAAGTCATTATTGGGAAATTTGAGGATTTTTTTTTTTTGTTCTTCAACTACGAATGTGATGTCGCCCTTAGATTTCCCTATAATTGGTTCATCTAGTACTTTATCTGATCCTTCGGTGTATCGTCCTTTCCTTCGGCATATTGCCCAATCGGTTTGTTGACCTCCCACAACTTTTGATCTCATTGGCGCAATGTTCGATCCTTTGACCCGATGCCCAAACTCACGGTACGAAGTCCTTTTGCTAACACATTGATCGATCCTCCGACCCGACATCCAATCTTCTGACATATTCTGTTTCTGCCCAATGTCCAATTCCTCCTACTTTAATCAATTTATCTTTTTTGATCGAAGTTAGTCCTGTGTCACTCAAAACGTAAATTAGATCATAAACTTATCAATTGATTTCATTATCAAAATCTCAAATTCAACAATGATGTTGTTCACAAGCTATCACCATAAGAAGAGAAAGAAACAGGATGACAATAGCAGCAAGTTAACCCATGAGAGGAGGCCATCAAAGGAGTAATAGCAACAGGAGACTAGCGACAGGGTGCTGACTATGGGGTCCACCGATAGAGTAGTCAGTAGTGATGGATGGTGTTCGCCATCAGCTTGTGAGAAGATAACAGAGAGATGGTTAAAATATGTGAAAATCAATTAGGAAACCGAGGGTAACTGAGCAAGAAAGAGATCAAGCATATGACGATCAGCAAAAAAGAGATATTGCTATCATCAAACAACAAAGAAGGAAAATTCTTACTCAAAATAAGAGAAGCTATGATACAATAAAGAATTTAGATATTATGAAAAAGATGATAAATATTCATTGAAGTGATAAGTATTTATATAGGTTTCGAGAGAAAATTTTTCTCTATCATAATCAATCAGTTATTTAAATCTGATATTATCTATAACTTAATCTTCTATCATCATAATCTTCTATCATTTTAGTCTTCCTCCTCGCATAAGCCATGAGAACTTCTGCCTCTCCTCGATGGCTACCCGTAAAGAAAAGTTCATATTTCGTCCGCCTACACCTACTGGGAAAGCTTAAGAAAAGCCTACGATGATTCCATTATCTCTCTCTAGCCCTCTCTGTGGGATTGCTGTAGGAAACAAAAGAGAAGCCACGGTACGATGTGTACAGTCTCTGTGTCTGCCATGTGCACGAAGGCAAATTACGCTACCCTCCTTTCTTCCTATTCATCAGAGGAGATGAGAGGGACCGAACAAACGCACACCTTTCCATCCTACCTTTTCACTTTTCATTCTGTCACCATAACAAAGATATGATATCTCCATCCACACAAACATCACAAAATAGAAAGATCGTTGGGATCGAGTTATGTGTTCTTCACCACCCAATACATACAATCATTGAACACATCAATCCATTATATTCCGTCATGGTTCTCACGGTGTATGTTTATATGTATTCCTCCTTATTTTCGTGTTGGAAGAGACATCACTGTGCGCATGTGTTGCCTGCTTCCTTTCACAGAGACGCATGGCTGATGCGATCTGACAGCGATAATGACGTCCTCGTCAAGCTCCATAGATCGCCATCGCCGCCATGTTGGTCATCATCATCATAATCATCATCATCATCATCATCATCATCATCAGCATGCACTACTCTTGCTGATGAGCGAAAGCCAACGCCAGAGTCATCGTCGAGCGGTTTCGGTCCCTCGTACGGGCCGTTGAGCTGGGAGGCAAGTAGCCGGTCGAATGCAGCCCAGTCGCCGCTTCCGGTCTCGGCACGGTGGGCGCTGCCCATGTCGACGGCCGCTGACATCCCGTAGCTCGTTTGGTCATCGCAGGAGTGATCAAGAGGGAAGCTATTTGGGAGTGGCGTGATGGTGGGGCTTCCGGGAGCAGGAAGCTTCATGAACATCTCCTGCAGACCACTAGATGAGGCGATCTCGATCGGCCTCAGGTACTCGATGTTATTACTAGTACTGTTCGTCGTCCATTGGCTTTCTCCCTTGCATGATCGACCCATGTATTGCAGGATCTGATCCAATGCGTCGTCGCCGCTGCCCGGGTGGTGCAGCAACTGGGTCTTGGCATCGCTGGTTACGGAGGCAGAGTTATTAGGTCTGTCAATGGCCCTGTGGTGGTTCTTCTTCTTGAACACTCGGCAGACCACCCAGGCGTCTTCTTGGTTTGTCCCTTCTCCCATAGAACTTGGGGCCTGAATGGTCAAGGACGCATCAGAGAACATAGAATTGATGGTGTAAGCAACAGGTCTACTCCATACGTACGTTGGAGTGGGAGATGAGGTCGGAGTGGTCATCGAGCCGGTACTCGTGCATGATCCAGTCCGACTTCTGGCCATGGGGGGCTCGGCCTCTGTAGAACACCAGCGTCTTCCTCATGCCGATCCGTGTGACGCTGGAATAGATCACCTTGTCGCGGCCGGTGGCCTTCCAGAAGCCGGCGGCCGTTGCTCGATTGGTTCGGGTGCCGGTCGGGTACTTCTTGTCCTTGTGGCTGAAGAAGTACCAGTCGTTCTGCGGCGTCGACCCGATCCTGCACTTCTCTGTGTCCCAAGCCATGGAACTGAGAGCAAGCGCAAGCTCCAAATTTAAGGAGGAGAACGCAGCGAGTAACTCGAAATGTCACCTTGGATGTCCCACGGCTCCAGCTTATTGAGATCAACGTCTCGGATGACGTCCAGATCGATCTTCTCGGACATGACCTTCTTCCTCAGGTAGTAGTTGAGGAGCTCCTCCTCGGTGGGATGGAAGCGGAAGCCCGGCGGCACACAAGACTCGGCGTTCACTGAGATGCTCATGTTTCACGGCTCGATGGATATTACAAGAAGCTCTCAGTCTCCAATGGGGCAAACAAAGCTTATTTATCTCAGCACTGACTCGAGGGAGGTCAGAAGGAGGACAAATGAAAAGGGAATCGCAACATGATTCATTAATATTCTTGGTCTTGGTGTTGTTGTTGCCGGTGGGGTTAGCACTGTTGGATCAAGAGAAGAGCTACCCACCACCCAGTGAGAGAGGAATGGAGATATGCTCAAGAGGTGGTCCCTAAAGCGAGAGACGGTGGAGGGGGTGAGAGAGAGAGAGAGCGAGAGGAGAGACTTTGAGAGAGAAAGTGATGGAGCAACGGGGCGAGGAGGAGAAGGCCACATCCAAAGCCATGACACCTGACCTCAAAAAAAGGTCTTGGAAAAGCACAACCGAAACTACCGCCATCGCTGGAAAGCGCCCTCCCCTTGATCTCCTCCTCCATCTCTTCCCTCCTCCTCCGTAACCACCCCAAACTCCACTGCTGTGATGGCAGTAAAACAACTCCGACGACCACACGAACTAGAGAGAGAGAGAGAGAGAGAGAGGACGGGTTGGAGAGACGGAGTTTTCAGGGGCCCCGCGACCAATGGAAATCACATACCTAATGCAATTCACTATCTTTACTGTGCATTCCTCAATCAACACAGGCATCTCCCATTAACCACTCACGTACAAGATCGAGGTTCGATTACGCAAGCATGGAGTGACTTGATGCTTCTGTACGAGACACGTTGTCGCACGGTGTGCAGAAATGGGGCCTCGTGTGGTCATCTGGCGCGCCTCGTCCTCGCGGCGAAGGGGAAGGGGCAAAAGAGACGGAGAGAAAGCTACGAGAGGGCCGCGTCGGGACAAAGTCTCATATTGGCGTCATCCAGTTTGAACTCGGCATGAAGCATTACGTCGAGCAGGTTATGTGCGCATACATTGCGTTCATCATCACTGGAGTCGTCAAACGGGCGACAGAGAGGTGGTGATGATAACACTGGTGACATGTAATGCTAATCCAAGTGGAGGCAATTAAGCAGGCGGCCAAATCGTGTGTTTCCTCTAATAATGGGAATAATTGCCACGGTTAATGATTAAGCGATTGACAGTGCAACCAATTGGTTTTACTCACGTCGCAGTTGCGTGTTGCTTACCTGAGCATGACAAGAATTTTACTCACCTTCAACATTAGGATATAATTTAAAGAAATTATATATATATATATATATATATATATATATATATATATATAACCAATTCAACCTAAAATTATAGGTTTATTATCATTATACCCCTTCTATGTAATTCATCTAAATTTTTATTATCTTTTTATATTCATGTGTAAATTGATTATCATCTCATATTGTTAAAAATTTATGATTTGACCTTGTCATGCTATGGGACAAACCCACAACTTGATCTTGAATCAGTCTTTTTCTTTTTTTTTCTCAATTTATTCAGTTACACTGTAGTTTAATATTGGCTGCCAAGCCATCTCGATTCAATGTTTTTTTTTTTTTTTTAACTCATTCGTATCAAAATTTATTTATGATATCATATTAGAAATTCAACAATGACGAATCTTAGTTAAACTAATCAAAATTAATATATATCATAATAGATACCATATCAACCCTAAAGTTTAAGCTTTCTACGTTGTGGATTATACTTATTATATATAATCTAACTCTCTCAATCCTTAGTAACATAGAACTATCCTTCTAGTTTTTCTCTTTTCATCATATATATATATATATATATAGTCTTTTTCCAAACTGTATCCCCTTTGAATTCTTGGCTTACTGGTTTCAATGCATGAGATCTTGCACGACTAGTGCCACATATTTATATCTCTTATATTGATATTATGGATACCTAATATAGAAAAATAATACAAAATATAGAATAGTGAGGCTATAAGTATTGTACCTGAAGAGGAACTCTAAATAAAGTGCAACAACTCTAATCATATACTATTAGGATGAGCATTTTTCAATTGGAACTCATGTGGCAAGTAGTATATTTGATCTATTCGGGAGGGATTTAATTAATTAGGATCCACGTGTTAGATTTTAACTGGTGAATAATATTTTACATTGATTCAACGTGATGTAAAAATATGAAACTTTTATCTCTAATTCTTCTATAGATTGATGATCAAATACCAAATTGATTCACATTATTAACTCATAATTTATTTGTCATTTCTTTCTTATGAAAGTTTGGAAATATCACATTTGTCTCTTCGAATTTAGTATAATATATACATCTCAAATATTTATATCTAAATATTATATATATTAAACATTCATTCAATGTGATGCCAAAATATGAAACTTTTATTTAAAATAAAAAAGTTATCTACAAAATTTAATATAATATACACATCTCTTCAATTATTTAGATCTAAATATTGTATATATTCCACGCATACTACTATCACTTTAAATATCTAAGGTACCTCTTATCACTTTCACTGTGTGAGCTTAAATTTCGAGGAGCATAATGACAATAATTTATAAAACATATATAATATTTTTGAAAATATCAATTTCATTGAAGATTCAATGTCATTATACTACTAATCAACTACTAATTTCGACTATTCACACTCCTTAAGTGTGAGATTATAACATCGGTGAGCACTATTATAAATTTAGATTAATCATTTTTGGTTCAATAATTTAAATCTAATAAAGTTAATAGATCAATTATCATAGATCGTCACTATTAGAAATAACAAAGTATTGATATTATCTTTTAAAATCTCTCAAAAAAAAAATGATGGATATCAATACATCATAGAAGAAAGCAAAGGAGAATAGAGAAGACACTTCAAAATTGTATGCCTAAGTATTACCTAAAACTGTATTCACAGAGGGATAGATTTTAATCTTTAACTCCAACTATG